>NW_027436762.1:300000-431463 GCF_047716275.1 Strix uralensis
AGAGCACTGGGGAAAGGCAGACAGAGAATTCCCTGCTAGCACCTTCTCTGTGCCTGGGAAGCAGAAGTGTTCACATTGCTTCGCAGAATCGCTTTTGTGCAGAAAACAATAACACTTGTTCAGAACGAAAGAAAGCACAGAGCCCCAGATTTTATGTTGTCCTGGAGAGCTTGCAGAGCACTGGGGAAAAGCAGGCAGAGAATTCCCTGCTAGCACCTTCTCTGTGCCTGGGAAGCAGAAGTGTTCCCATTGCTTCGCAGAATCGCTTTTGTGCAGAAAACAATAACACTTGTTCAGAACGAAAGAAAGCACAGAGCCCCAGATTTTATGTTGTCCTGGAGAGCTTGCAGAGCACTGGGGAAAAGCAGGCAGAGAATTCCCTGCTAGCACCTTCTCTGTGCCTGGGAAGCAGAAGTGTTCACATTGCTTCGCAGAATCGCTTTTGTGCAGAAAACAGTAACACTTGTTCAGAACGAAGGAAAGCACAGAGCCCCAGATTTTATGTTGTCCTGGAGAGCTTGCAGAGCACTGGGGAAAGGCAGGCAGAGAATTCCCTGCTAGCACCTTCTCTGTGCCTGGGAAGCAGAAGTGTTCACATTGCTTCGCAGAATCGCTTTTGTGCAGAAAACAATAACACTTGTTCAGAACGAAAGAAAGCACAGAGCCCCAGATTTTATGTTGTCCTGGAGAGCTTGCAGAGCACTGGGGAAAAGCAGGCAGAGAATTCCCTGCTAGCACCTTCTCTGTGCCTGGGAAGCAGAAGTGTTCAAATTGTTTCGCAGAATCGCTTTTGTGCAGAAAACAGTAACACTTGTTCAGAACGAAGGAAAGCACAGAGCCCCAGATTTTATGTTGTCCTGGAGAGCTTGCAGAGCACTGGGGAAAGGCAGGCAGAGAATTCCCTGCTAGCACCTTCTCTGTGCCTGGGAAACAGAAGTGTTCACATTGCTTCGCAGAATCGCTTTTGTGCAGAAAACAATAACACTTGTTCAGAACGAAGGAAAGCACAGAGCCCCAGATTTTATGTTGTCCTGGAGAGCTTGCAGAGCACTGGGGAAAAGCAGGCAGAGAATTCCCTGCTAGCACCTTCTCTGTGCCTGGGAAGCAGAAGTGTTCACATTGCTTCGCAGAATCGCTTTTGTGCAGAAAACAGTAACACTTGTTCAGAATGAAAGAAAGCACAGAGCCCCAGATTTGCTGTTGTCCTGGAGAGCTTGCAGAGCACTGGGGAAAGGCAGGCAGAGAATTCCCTGCTAGCACCTTCTCTGTGCCTGGGAAGCAGAAGTGTTCACATTGCTTCGCAGAATCGCTTTTGTGCAGAAAACAATAACACTTGTTCAGAACGAAGGAAAGCACAGAGCCCCAGATTTTATGTTGTCCTGGAGAGCTTGCAGAGCACTGGGGAAAAGCAGGCAGAGAATTCCCTGCTAGCACCTTCTCTGTGCCTGGGAAGCAGAAGTGTTCCCATTGCTTCGCAGAATCGCTTTTGTGCAGAAAACAATAACACTTGTTCAGAACGAAAGAAAGCACAGAGCCCCAGATTTTATGTTGTCCTGGAGAGCTTGCAGAGCACTGGGGAAAAGCAGGCAGAGAATTCCCTGCTAGCACCTTCTCTGTGCCTGGGAAGCAGAAGTGTTCACATTGCTTCGCAGAATCGCTTTTGTGCAGAAAACAATAACACTTGTTCAGAACGAAGGAAAGCACAGAGCCCCAGATTTTATGTTGTCCTGGAGAGCTTGCAGAGCACTGGGGAAAGGCAGGCAGAGAATTCCCTGCTAGCACCTTCTCTGTGCCTAGGAAGCAGAAGTCTTCACATTGCTTCGCAGAATCGCTTTTGTGCAGAAAACAATAACACTTGTTCAGAACGAAAGAAAGCACAGAGCCCCAGATTTTATGTTGTCCTGGAGAGCTTGCAGAGCACTGGGGAAAAGCAGGCAGAGAATTCCCTGCTAGCACCTTCTCTGTGCCTGGGAAGCAGAAGTGTTCACATTGCTTCGCAGAATCGCTTTTGTGCAGAAAACAGTAACAGTTGTTCAGAACGAAGGAAAGCACAGAGCCCCAGATTTTATGTTGTCCTGGAGAGCTTGCAGAGCACTGGGGAAAGGCAGGCAGAGAATTCCCTGCTAGCACCTTCTCTGTGCCTGGGAAGCAGAAGTGTTCACATTGCTTCGCAGAATCGCTTTTGTGCAGAAAACAATAACACTTGTTCAGAACGAAAGAAAGCACAGAGCCCCAGAATTTATGTTGTCCTGGAGAGCTTGCAGAGCACTGGGGAAAAGCAGGCAGAGAATTCCCTGCTAGCACCTTCTCTGTGCCTGGGAAGCAAAAGTGTTCAAATTGCTTCGCAGAATCGCTTTTGTGCAGAAAACAGTAACACTTGTTCAGAACGAAGGAAAGCACAGAGCCCCAGATTTTGTGTTGTCCTGGAGAGCTTGCAGAGCACTGGGGAAAGGCAGGCAGAGAATTCCCTGCTAGCACCTTCTCTGTGCCTGGGAAGCAGAAGTGTTCACATTGCTTCGCAGAATCGCTTTTGTGCAGAAAACAGTAACACTTGTTCAGAACGAAAGAAAGCACAGAGCCCCAGATTTTATGTTGTCCTGGAGAGCTTGCAGAGCACTGGGGAAAAGCAGGCAGAGAATTCCCTGCTACCACCTTCTCTGTGCCTGGGAAACAGAAGTGTTCACATTGCTTCGCAGAATCGCTTTTGTGCAGAAAACAGTAACAGTTGTTCAGAACGAAGGAAAGCACAGAGCCCCAGATTTTATGTTGTCCTGGAGAGCTTGCAGAGCACTGGGGAAAGGCAGGCAGAGAATTCCCTGCTAGCACCTTCTTCGTGCCTGTTCCCATTGCTTCGCAGAATCGCTTTTGTGCAGAAAACAGTAACAGTTGTTCAGAACGAAGGAAAGCACAGAGCCCCAGATTTTATGTTGTCCTGGAGAGCTTGCAGAGCACTGGGGAAAGGCAGGCAGAGAATTCCCTGCTACCACCTTCTCTGTGCCTGGGAAGCAGAAGTGTTCACATTGCTTCGCAGAATCGCTTTTGTGCAGAAAACAGTAACACTTGTTCAGAACGAAAGAAAGCACAGAGCCCCAGATTTTATGTTGTCCTGGAGAGCTTGCAGAGCACTGGGAAAAGCAGGCAGAGAATTCCCTGCTAGCACCTTCTCTGTGCCTGGGAAGCAGAAGTCTTCACATTGCTTCGCAGAATCGCTTTTGTGCAGAAAACAGTAACACTTGTTCAGAACGAAAGAAAGCACAGAGCCCCAGATTTTATGTTGTCCTGGAGAGCTTGCAGAGCACTGGGGAAAAGCAGGCAGAGAATTCCCTGCTAGCACCTTCTCTGTGCCTGGGAAGCAGAAGTGTTCACATTGCTTCGCAGAATCGCTTTTGTGCAGAAAACAGTAACACTTGTTCAGAATGAAAGAAAGCACAGAGCCCCAGATTTTATGTTGTCCTGGAGAGCTTGCAGAGCACTGGGGAAAAGCAGGCAGAGAATTCCCTGCTAGCACCTTCTCTGTGCCTGGGAAACAGAAGTGTTCCCATTGCTTCGCAGAATCGCTTTTGTGCAGAAAACACTAACACTTGTTCAGAACGAAAGAAAGCACAGAGCCCCAGATTTTATGTTGTCCTGGAGAGCTTGCAGAGCACTGGGGAAAAGCAGGCAGAGAATTCCCTGCTAGCACCTTCTCTGTGCCTGGGAAGCAGAAGTGTTCAAATTGCTTCGCAGAATCGCTTTTGTGCAGAAAACAGTAACACTTGTTCAGAATGAAAGAAAGCACAGAGCCCCAGATTTTATGTTGTCCTGGAGAGCTTGCAGAGCACTGGGGAAAAGCAGGCAGAGAATTCCCTGCTAGCACCTTCTCTGTGCCTGGGAAGCAGAAGTCTTCACATTGCTTCGCAGAATCGCTTTTGTGCAGAAAACAGTAACACTTGTTCAGAATGAAAGAAAGCACAGAGCCCCAGATTTTATGTTGTCCTGGAGAGCTTGCAGAGCACTGGGGAAAAGCAGGCAGAGAATTCCCTGCTAGCACCTTCTCTGTGCCTGGGAAACAGAAGTGTTCCCATTGCTTCGCAGAATCGCTTTTGTGCAGAAAACAGTAACACTTGTTCAGAACGAAAGAAAGCACAGAGCCCCAGATTTTATGTTGTCCTGGAGAGCTTGCAGAGCACTGGGGAAAGGCAGGCAGAGAATTCCCTGCTAGCACCTTCTCTGTGCCTGGGAAGCAGAAGTCTTCACATTGCTTCGCAGAATCGCTTTTGTGCAGAAAACAGTAACACTTGATCAGAATGAAAGAAAGCACAGAGCCCCAGATTTTATGTTGTCCTGGAGAGCTTGCAGAGCACTGGGGAAAAGCAGGCAGAGAATTCCCTGCTAGCACCTTCTCTGTGCCTGGGAAACAGAAGTGTTCCCATTGCTTCGCAGAATCGCTTTTGTGCAGAAAACAGTAACACTTGTTCAGAACGAAAGAAAGCACAGAGCCCCAGATTTTATGTTGTCCTGGAGAGCTTGCAGAGCACTGGGGAAAGGCAGGCAGAGAATTCCCTGCTAGCACGTTCTCTGTGCCTGGGAAGCAGAAGTGTTCACATTGCTTCGCAGAATCGCTTTTGTCCAGAAAACAGTAACACTTGTTCAGAACGAAAGAAAGCACAGAGCCCCAGATTTTATGTTGTCCTGGAGAGCTTGCAGAGCACTGGGGAAAAGCAGGCAGAGAATTCCCTGCTACCACCTTCTCTGTGCCTGGGAAGCAGAAGTGTTCACATTGCTTCGCAGAATCGCTTTTGTGCAGAAAACAGTAACACTTGTTCAGAACGAAAGAAAGCACAGAGCCCCAAATTTTATGTTGTCCTGGAGAGCTTGCAGAGCACTGGGGAAAAGCAGGCAGAGAATTCCCTGCTAGCACCTTCTCTGTGCCTGGGAAGCAGAAGTCTTCACATTGCTTCGCAGAATCGCTTTTGTGCAGAAAACAGTAACACTTGTTCAGAACGAAGGAAAGCACAGAGCCCCAGATTTTATGTTGTCCTGGAGAGCTTGCAGAGCACTGGGGAAAGGCAGGCAGAGAATTCCCTGCTAGCACCTTCTCTGTGCCTGGGAAGCAGAAGTGTTCACATTGCTTCGCAGAATCGCTTTTGTGCAGAAAACAATAACACTTGTTCAGAACGAAAGAAAGCACAGAGCCCCAGAATTTATGTTGTCCTGGAGAGCTTGCAGAGCACTGGGGAAAAGCAGGCAGAGAATTCCCTGCTAGCACCTTCTCTGTGCCTGGGAAGCAAAAGTGTTCAAATTGCTTCGCAGAATCGCTTTTGTGCAGAAAACAGTAACACTTGTTCAGAACGAAGGAAAGCACAGAGCCCCAGATTTTGTGTTGTCCTGGAGAGCTTGCAGAGCACTGGGGAAAGGCAGGCAGAGAATTCCCTGCTAGCACCTTCTCTGTGCCTGGGAAGCAGAAGTGTTCACATTGCTTCGCAGAATCGCTTTTGTGCAGAAAACAGTAACACTTGTTCAGAACGAAAGAAAGCACAGAGCCCCAGATTTTATGTTGTCCTGGAGAGCTTGCAGAGCACTGGGGAAAAGCAGGCAGAGAATTCCCTGCTACCACCTTCTCTGTGCCTGGGAAACAGAAGTGTTCACATTGCTTCGCAGAATCGCTTTTGTGCAGAAAACAGTAACACTTGTTCAGAACGAAAGAAAGCACAGAGCCCCAGATTTTATGTTGTCCTGGAGAGCTTGCAGAGCACTGGGGAAAAGCAGGCAGAGAATTCCCTGCTAGCACCTTCTCTGTGCCTGGGAAGCAGAAGTGTTCAAATTGCTTCGCAGAATCGCTTTTGTGCAGAAAACAGTAACACTTGTTCAGAACGAAGGAAAGCACAGAGCCCCAGATTTTATGTTGTCCTGGAGAGCTTGCAGAGCACTGGGGAAAGGCAGGCAGAGAATTCCCTGCTAGCACCTTCTTTGTGCCTGTTCCCATTGCTTCGCAGAATCGCTTTTGTGCAGAAAACAGTAACAGTTGTTCAGAACGAAGGAAAGCACAGAGCCCCAGATTTTATGTTGTCCTGGAGAGCTTGCAGAGCACTGGGGAAAGGCAGGCAGAGAATTCCCTGCTAGCACCTTCTCTGTGCCTGGGAAGCAGAAGTGTTCACATTGCTTCGCAGAATCGCTTTTGTGCAGAAAACAGTAACACTTGTTCAGAACGAAAGAAAGCACAGAGCCCCAGATTTTATGTTGTCCTGGAGAGCTTGCAGAGCACTGGGAAAAGCAGGCAGAGAATTCCCTGCTAGCACCTTCTCTGTGCCTGGGAAGCAGAAGTCTTCACATTGCTTCGCAGAATCGCTTTTGTGCAGAAAACAGTAACACTTGTTCAGAACGAGAGAAAGCACAGAGCCCCAGATTTTATGTTGTCCTGGAGAGCTTGCAGAGCACTGGGGAAAAGCAGGCAGAGAATTCCCTGCTAGCACCTTCTCTGTGCCTGGGAAGCAGAAGTGTTCACATTGCTTCGCAGAATCGCTTTTGTGCAGAAAACAGTAACACTTGTTCAGAATGAAAGAAAGCACAGAGCCCCAGATTTTATGTTGTCCTGGAGAGCTTGCAGAGCACTGGGGAAAAGCAGGCAGAGAATTCCCTGCTAGCACCTTCTCTGTGCCTGGGAAACAGAAGTGTTCCCATTGCTTCGCAGAATCGCTTTTGTGCAGAAAACACTAACACTTGTTCAGAACGAAAGAAAGCACAGAGCCCCAGATTTTATGTTGTCCTGGAGAGCTTGCAGAGCACTGGGGAAAAGCAGGCAGAGAATTCCCTGCTAGCACCTTCTCTGTGCCTGGGAAGCAGAAGTGTTCAAATTGCTTCGCAGAATCGCTTTTGTGCAGAAAACAGTAACACTTGTTCAGAACGAAAGAAAGCACAGAGCCCCAGATTTTATGTTGTCCTGGAGAGCTTGCAGAGCACTGGGGAAAAGCAGGCAGAGAATTCCCTGCTAGCACCTTCTCTGTGCCTGGGAAGCAGAAGTCTTCACATTGCTTCGCAGAATCGCTTTTGTGCAGAAAACAGTAACACTTGTTCAGAATGAAAGAAAGCACAGAGCCCCAGATTTTATGTTGTCCTGGAGAGCTTGCAGAGCACTGGGGAAAAGCAGGCAGAGAATTCCCTGCTAGCACCTTCTCTGTGCCTGGGAAGCAGAAGTCTTCACATTGCTTCGCAGAATCGCTTTTGTGCAGAAAACAGTAACACTTGTTCAGAACGAAAGAAAGCACAGAGCCCCAGATTTTATGTTGTCCTGGAGAGCTTGCAGAGCACTGGGGAAAAGCAGGCAGAGAATTCCCTGCTAGCACCTTCTCTGTGCCTGGGAAACAGAAGTGTTCCCATTGCTTCGCAGAATCGCTTTTGTGCAGAAAACAGTAACACTTGTTCAGAACGAAAGAAAGCACAGAGCCCCAGATTTTATGTTGTCCTGGAGAGCTTGCAGAGCACTGGGGAAAGGCAGGCAGAGAATTCCCTGCTAGCACCTTCTCTGTGCCTGGGAAGCAGAAGTGTTCACATTGCTTCGCAGAATCGCTTTTGTGCAGAAAACAGTAACACTTGTTCAGAATGAAAGAAAGCACAGAGCCCCAGATTTTATGTTGTCCTGGAGAGCTTGCAGAGCACTGGGGAAAAGCAGGCAGAGAATTCCCTGATAGCACCTTCTCTGTGCCTGGGAAGCAGAAGTCTTCACATTGCTTCGCAGAATCGCTTTTGTGCAGAAAACAGTAACACTTGATCAGAATGAAAGAAAGCACAGAGCCCCAGATTTTATGTTGTCCTGGAGAGCTTGCAGAGCACTGGGGAAAAGCAGGCAGAGAATTCCCTGCTAGCACCTTCTCTGTGCCTGGGAAACAGAAGTGTTCACATTGCTTCGCAGAATCGCTTTTGTGCAGAAAACAGTAACACTTGTTCAGAACGAAAGAAAGCACAGAGCCCCAGATTTTATGTTGTCCTGGAGAGCTTGCAGAGCGCTGGGGAAAGGCAGGCAGAGAATTCCCTGCTAGCACCTTCTCTGTGCCTGGGAAGCAGAAGTGTTCACATTGCTTCGCAGAATCGCTTTTGTGCAGAAAACAGTAACACTTGTTCAGCACGAAAGAAAGCACAGAGCCCCAGATTTTATGTTGTCCTGGAGAGCTTGCAGAGCACTGGGGAAAAGCAGGCAGAGAATTCCCTGCTAGCACCTTCTCTGTGCCTGGGAAGCAGAAGTGTTCAAATTGCTTCGCAGAATCGCTTTTGTGCAGAAAACAGTAACACTTGTTCAGAACGAAAGAAAGCACAGAGCCCCAGATTTTATGTTGTCCTGGAGAGCTTGCAGAGCACTGGGGAAAAGCAGGCAGAGAATTCCCTGCTAGCACCTTCTCTGTGCCTGGGAAGCAGAAGTCTTCACATTGCTTCGCAGAATCGCTTTTGTGCAGAAAACAGTAACACTTGTTCAGAATGAAAGAAAGCACAGAGCCCCAGATTTTATGTTGTCCTGGAGAGCTTGCAGAGCACTGGGGAAAAGCAGGCAGAGAATTCCCTGCTAGCACCTTCTCTGTGCCTGGGAAACAGAAGTGTTCCCATTGCTTCGCAGAATCGCTTTTGTGCAGAAAACAGTAACACTTGTTCAGAACGAAAGAAAGCACAGAGCCCCAGATTTTATGTTGTCCTGGAGAGCTTGCAGAGCACTGGGGAAAGGCAGGCAGAGAATTCCCTGCTAGCACCTTCTCTGTGCCTGGGAAGCAGAAGTCTTCACATTGCTTCGCAGAATCGCTTTTGTGCAGAAAACAGTAACACTTGATCAGAATGAAAGAAAGCACAGAGCCCCAGATTTTATGTTGTCCTGGAGAGCTTGCAGAGCACTGGGGAAAAGCAGGCAGAGAATTCCCTGCTAGCACCTTCTCTGTGCCTGGGAAACAGAAGTGTTCCCATTGCTTCGCAGAATCGCTTTTGTGCAGAAAACAGTAACACTTGTTCAGAACGAAAGAAAGCACAGAGCCCCAGATTTTATGTTGTCCTGGACAGCTTGCAGAGCACTGGGGAAAGGCAGGCAGAGAATTCCCTGCTAGCACCTTCTCTGTGCCTGGGAAGCAGAAGTGTTCCCATTGCTTCGCAGAATCGCTTTTGTGCAGAAAACAGTAACACTTGTTCAGAACGAAAGAAAGCACAGAGCCCCAGATTTTATGTTGTCCTGGAGAGCTTGCAGAGCACTGGGGAAAGGCAGGCAGAGAATTCCCTGCTAGCACCTTCTCTGTGCCTGGGAAGCAGAAGTGTTCACATTGCTTCGCAGAATCGCTTTTGTGCAGAAAACAGTAACACTTGTTCAGAACGAAAGAAAGCACAGAGCCCCAGATTTTATGTTGTCCTGGAGAGCTTGCAGAGCACTGGGGAAAGGCAGGCAGAGAATTCCCTGCTAGCACCTTCTCTGTGCCTGGGAAGCAGAAGTCTTCACATTGCTTCGCAGAATCGCTTTTGTGCAGAAAACAATAACACTTGTTCAGAACGAAAGAAAGCACAGAGCCCCAGATTTTATGTTGTCCTGGAGAGCTTGCAGAGCACTGGGGAAAAGCAGGCAGAGAATTCCCTGCTAGCACCTTCTCTGTGCCTGGGAAGCAAAAGTGTTCAAATTGCTTCGCAGAATCGCTTTTGTGCAGAAAACAGTAACACTTGTTCAGAACGAAAGAAAGCACAGAGCCCCAGATTTTATGTTGTCCTGGAGAGCTTGCAGAGCACTGGGGAAAGGCAGGCAGAGAATTCCCTGCTAGCACCTTCTCTGTGCCTGGGAAGCAGAAGTCTTCACATTGCTTCGCAGAATCGCTTTTGTGCAGAAAACAGTA
This sequence comes from Strix uralensis, assembly GCF_047716275.1. NCBI lineage: Eukaryota > Metazoa > Chordata > Aves > Strigiformes > Strigidae > Strix > Strix uralensis. Next base: position 309,828 of record NW_027436762.1, read on the forward strand.
ACACTTGTTCAGAACGAAAGAAAGCACAGAGCCCCAGATTTTATGTTGTCCTGGAGAGCTTGCAGAGCACTGGGGAAAAGCAGGCAGAGAATTCCCTGCTACCACCTTCTCTGTGCCTGGGAAACAGAAGTGTTCACATTGCTTCGCAGAATCGCTTTTGTGCAGAAAACAGTAACACTTGTTCAGAACGAAAGAAAGCACAGAGCCCCAGATTTTATGTTGTGCTGGAGAGCTTGCAGAGCACTGGGGAAAAGCAGGCAGAGAATTCCCTGCTACCACCTTCTCTGTGCCTGGGAAGCAGAAGTGTTCCCATTGCTTCGCAGAATCGCTTTTGTGCAGAAAACAGTAACACTTGTTCAGAACGAAGGAAAGCACAGAGCCCCAGATTTTATGTTGTCCTGGAGAGCTTGCAGAGCACTGGGGAAAGGCAGGCAGAGAATTCCCTGCTAGCACCTTCTTTGTGCCTGTTCCCATTGCTTCGCAGAATCGCTTTTGTGCAGAAAACAGTAACAGTTGTTCAGAACGAAGGAAAGCACAGAGCCCCAGATTTTATGTTGTCCTGGAGAGCTTGCAGAGCACTGGGGAAAGGCAGGCAGAGAATTCCCTGCTAGCACCTTCTCTGTGCCTGGGAAGCAGAAGTGTTCACATTGCTTCGCAGAATCGCTTTTGTGCAGAAAACAGTAACACTTGTTCAGAACGAAAGAAAGCACAGAGCCCCAGATTTTATGTTGTCCTGGAGAGCTTGCAGAGCACTGGGGAAAAGCAGGCAGAGAATTCCCTGCTAGCACCTTCTCTGTGCCTGGGAAGCAGAAGTGTTCACATTGCTTCGCAGAATCGCTTTTGTGCAGAAAACAGTAACACTTGTTCAGAACGAAAGAAAGCACAGAGCCCCAGATTTTATGTTGTCCTGGAGAGCTTGCAGAGCACTGGGGAAAAGCAGGCAGAGAATTCCCTGCTAGCACCTTCTCTGTGCCTGGGAAGCAGAAGTCTTCACATTGCTTCGCAGAATCGCTTTTGTGCAGAAAACAGTAACACTTGTTCAGAATGAAAGAAAGCACAGAGCCCCAGATTTTATGTTGTCCTGGAGAGCTTGCAGAGCACTGGGGAAAAGCAGGCAGAGAATTCCCTGCTAGCACCTTCTCTGTGCCTGGGAAACAGAAGTGTTCCCATTGCTTCGCAGAATCGCTTTTGTGCAGAAAACAGTAACACTTGTTCAGAACGAAAGAAAGCACAGAGCCCCAGATTTTATGTTGTCCTGGAGAGCTTGCAGAGCACTGGGGAAAGGCAGGCAGAGAATTCCCTGCTAGCACCTTCTCTGTGCCTGGGAAGCAGAAGTCTTCACATTGCTTCGCAGAATCGCTTTTGTGCAGAAAACAGTAACACTTGATCAGAATGAAAGAAAGCACAGAGCCCCAGATTTTATGTTGTCCTGGAGAGCTTGCAGAGCACTGGGGAAAAGCAGGCAGAGAATTCCCTGCTAGCACCTTCTCTGTGCCTGGGAAACAGAAGTGTTCCCATTGCTTCGCAGAATCGCTTTTGTGCAGAAAACAGTAACACTTGTTCAGAACGAAAGAAAGCACAGAGCCCCAGATTTTATGTTGTCCTGGAGAGCTTGCAGAGCACTGGGGAAAAGCAGGCAGAGAATTCCCTGCTACCACCTTCTCTGTGCCTGGGAAACAGAAGTCTTCACATTGCTTCGCAGAATCGCTTTTGTGCAGAAAACAGTAACACTTGTTCAGAACGAAGGAAAGCACAGAGCCCCAGATTTTATGTTGTCCTGGAGAGCTTGCAGAGCACTGGGGAAAGGCAGGCAGAGAATTCCCTGCTAGCACCTTCTCTGTGCCTGGGAAGCAGAAGTCTTCACATTGCTTCGCAGAATCGCTTTTGTGCAGAAAACAATAACACTTGTTCAGAACGAAAGAAAGCACAGAGCCCCAGATTTTATGTTGTCCTGGAGAGCTTGCAGAGCACTGGGGAAAGGCAGGCAGAGAATTCCCTGCTAGCACCTTCTCTGTGCCTGGGAAGCAGAAGTGTTCACATTGCTTCGCAGAATCGCTTTTGTGCAGAAAACAATAACACTTGTTCAGAACGAAAGAAAGCACAGAGCCCCAGATTTTATGTTGTCCTGGAGAGCTTGCAGAGCACTGGGGAAAGGCAGGCAGAGAATTCCCTGCTAGCACCTTCTCTGTGCCTGGGAAGCAGAAGTCTTCACATTGCTTCGCAGAATCGCTTTTGTGCAGAAAACAGTAACACTTGATCAGAATGAAAGAAAGCACAGAGCCCCAGATTTTATGTTGTCCTGGAGAGCTTGCAGAGCACTGGGGAAAAGCAGGCAGAGAATTCCCTGCTAGCACCTTCTCTGTGCCTGGGAAACAGAAGTGTTCCCATTGCTTCGCAGAATCGCTTTTGTGCAGAAAACAGTAACACTTGTTCAGAACGAAAGAAAGCACAGAGCCCCAGATTTTATGTTGTCCTGGACAGCTTGCAGAGCACTGGGGAAAAGCAGGCAGAGAATTCCCTGCTACCACCTTCTCTGTGCCTGGGAAACAGAAGTCTTCACATTGCTTCGCAGAATCGCTTTTGTGCAGAAAACAGTAACACTTGTTCAGAACGAAAGAAAGCACAGAGCCCCAGATTTTATGTTGTCCTGGAGAGCTTGCAGAGCACTGGGGAAAGGCAGGCAGAGAATTCCCTGCTAGCACCTTCTCTGTGCCTGGGAAGCAGAAGTGTTCACATTGCTTCGCAGAATCGCTTTTGTGCAGAAAACAATAACACTTGTTCAGAACGAAAGAAAGCACAGAGCCCCAGATTTTATGTTGTCCTGGAGAGCTTGCAGAGCACTGGGGAAAGGCAGGCAGAGAATTCCCTGCTAGCACCTTCTCTGTGCCTGGGAAGCAGAAGTGTTCACATTGCTTCGCAGAATCGCTTTTGTGCAGAAAACAGTAACACTTGTTCAGAACGAAAAAAAGCACAGAGCCCCAGATTTTATGTTGTCCTGGAGAGCTTGCAGAGCACTGGGGAAAAGCAGGCAGAGAATTCCCTGCTAGCACCTTCTCTGTGCCTGGGAAGCAGAAGTCTTCACATTGCTTCGCAGAATCGCTTTTGTGCAGAAAACAATAACACTTGTTCAGAACGAAAGAAAGCACAGAGCCCCAGATTTTATGTTGTCCTGGAGAGCTTGCAGAGCACTGGGGAAAAGCAGGCAGAGAATTCCCTGCTAGCACCTTCTCTGTGCCTGGGAAGCAGAAGTGTTCACATTGCTTCGCAGAATCGCTTTTGTGCAGAAAACAGTAACAGTTGTTTAGAACGAAAGAAAGCACAGAGCCCCAGATTTGCTGTTGTCCTGGAGAGCTTGCAGAGCACTGGGGAAAGGCAGGCAGAGAATTCCCTGCTAGCACCTTCTCTGTGCCTGGGAAGCAGAAGTGTTCACATTGCTTCGCAGAATCGCTTTTGTGCAGAAAACAGTAACACTTGTTCAGAACGAAAGAAAGCACAGAGCCCCAGATTTTATGTTGTCCTGGAGAGCTTGCAGAGCACTGGGGAAAAGCAGGCAGAGAATTCCCTGCTAGCACCTTCTCTGTGCCTGGGAAACAGAAGTGTTCAAATTGCTTCGCAGAATCGCTTTTGTGCAGAAAACAGTAACAGTTGTTCAGAACGAAAGAAAGCACAGAGCCCCAGATTTGCTGTTGTCCTGGAGAGCTTGCAGAGCACTGGGGAAAGGCAGGCAGAGAATTCCCTGCTAGCACCTTCTCTGTGCCTGGGAAGCAGAAGTGTTCACATTGCTTCGCAGAATCGCTTTTGTGCAGAAAACAGTAACACTTGTTCAGAACGAAAGAAAGCACAGAGCCCCAGATTTTATGTTGTCCTGGAGAGCTTGCAGAGCACTGGGGAAAAGCAGGCAGAGAATTCCCTGCTAGCACCTTCTCTGTGCCTGGGAAGCAGAAGTGTTCAAATTGCTTCGCAGAATCGCTTTTGTGCAGAAAACAGTAACACTTGTTCAGAACGAAGGAAAGCACAGAGCCCCAGATTTTATGTTGTCCTGGAGAGCTTGCAGAGCACTGGGGAAAGGCAGGCAGAGAATTCCCTGCTAGCACCTTCTCTGTGCCTGGGAAGCAGAAGTGTTCACATTGCTTCGCAGAATCGCTTTTGTGCAGAAAACAGTAACACTTGTTCAGAACGAAAGAAAGCACAGAGCCCCAGATTTTATGTTGTCCTGGAGAGCTTGCAGAGCACTGGGGAAAAGCAGGCAGAGAATTCCCTGCTAGCACCTTCTCTGTGCCTGGGAAGCAGAAGTGTTCCCATTGCTTCGCAGAATCGCTTTTGTGCAGAAAACAGTAACACTTGTTCAGAACGAAAGAAAGCACAGAGCCCCAGATTTTATGTTGTCCTGGAGAGCTTGCAGAGCACTGGGGAAAAGCAGGCAGAGAATTCCCTGCTAGCACCTTCTCTGTGCCTGGGAAGCAGAAGTCTTCACATTGCTTCGCAGAATCGCTTTTGTGCAGAAAACAGTAACACTTGTTCAGAATGAAAGAAAGCACAGAGCCCCAGATTTTATGTTGTCCTGGAGAGCTTGCAGAGCACTGGGGAAAAGCAGGCAGAGAATTCCCTGCTAGCACCTTCTCTGTGCCTGGGAAACAGAAGTGTTCCCATTGCTTCGCAGAATCGCTTTTGTGCAGAAAACAGTAACACTTGTTCAGAACGAAAGAAAGCACAGAGCCCCAGATTTTATGTTGTCCTGGAGAGCTTGCAGAGCACTGGGGAAAGGCAGGCAGAGAATTCCCTGCTAGCACCTTCTCTGTGCCTGGGAAGCAGAAGTCTTCACATTGCTTCGCAGAATCGCTTTTGTGCAGAAAACAGTAACACTTGTTCAGAACGAAAGAAAGCACAGAGCCCCAGATTTTATGTTGTCCTGGAGAGCTTTCAGAGCACTGGGGAAAAGCAGGCAGAGAATTCCCTGCTAGCACCTTCTCTGTGCCTGGGAAGCAGAAGTGTTCAAATTGCTTCGCAGAATCGCTTTTGTGCAGAAAACAGTAACACTTGTTCAGAACGAAAGAAAGCACAGAGCCCCAGATTTTATGTTGTCCTGGAGAGCTTGCAGAGCACTGGGGAAAAGCAGGCAGAGAATTCCCTGCTAGCACCTTCTCTGTGCCTGGGAAGCACAAGTGTTCACATTGCTTCGCAGAATCGCTTTTGTGCAGAAAACAGTAACACTTGTTCAGAATGAAAGAAAGCACAGAGCCCCAGATTTTATGTTGTCCTGGAGAGCTTGCAGAGCACTGGGGAAAAGCAGGCAGAGAATTCCCTGCTAGCACCTTCTCTGTGCCTGGGAAACAGAAGTGTTCACATTGCTTCGCAGAATCGCTTTTGTGCAGAAAACAGTAACACTTGTTCAGAACGAAAGAAAGCACAGAGCCCCAGATTTTATGTTGTCCTGGAGAGCTTGCAGAGCACTGGGGAAAGACAGGCAGAGAATTCCCTGCTAGCACCTTCTCTGTGCCTGGGAAGCAGAAGTGTTCACATTGCTTCGCAGAATCGCTTTTGTGCAGAAAACAGTAACACTTGTTCAGAACGAAAGAAAGCACAGAGCCCCAGATTTTATGTTGTCCTGGAGAGCTTGCAGAGCACTGGGGAAAAGCAGGCAGAGAATTCCCTGCTAGCACCTTCTCTGTGCCTGGGAAGCAGAAGTCTTCACATTGCTTCGCAGAATCGCTTTTGTGCAGAAAACAGTAACACTTGTTCAGAATGAAAGAAAGCACAGAGCCCCAGATTTTATGTTGTCCTGGAGAGCTTACAGAGCACTGGGGAAAAGCAGGCAGAGAATTCCCTGCTAGCACCTTCTCTGTGCCTGGGAAACAGAAGTGTTCCCATTGCTTCGCAGAATCGCTTTTGTGGAGAAAACAGTAACACTTGTTCAGAACGAAAGAAAGCACAGAGCCCCAGATTTTATGTTGTCCTGGAGAGCTTGCAGAGCACTGGGGAAAAGCAGGCAGAGAATTCCCTGCTAGCACCTTCTCTGTGCCTGGGAAGCAGAAGTCTTCACATTGCTTCGCAGAATCGCTTTTGTGCAGAAAACAGTAACACTTGATCAGAATGAAAGAAAGCACAGAGCCCCAGATTTTATGTTGTCCTGGAGAGCTTGCAGAGCACTGGGGAAAAGCAGGCAGAGAATTCCCTGCTAGCACCTTCTCTGTGCCTGGGAAACAGAAGTGTTCCCATTGCTTCGCAGAATCGCTTTTGTGCAGAAAACAGTAACACTTGTTCAGAACGAAAGAAAGCACAGAGCCCCAGATTTTATGTTGTCCTGGAGAGCTTGCAGAGCACTGGGGAAAGGCAGGCAGAGAATTCCCTGCTAGCACCTTCTCTGTGCCTGGGAAGCAGAAGTGTTCAAATTGCTTCGCAGAATCGCTTTTGTGCAGAAAACAGTAACACTTGTTCAGAACGAAAGAAAGCACAGAGCCCCAGATTTTATGTTGTCCTGGAGAGCTTGCAGAGCACTGGGGAAAAGCAGGCAGAGAATTCCCTGCTACCACCTTCTCTGTGCCTGGGAAGCAGAAGTGTTCACATTGCTTCGCAGAATCGCTTTTGTGCAGAAAACAGTAACACTTGTTCAGAACGAAAGAAAGCACAGAGCCCCAGATTTTATGTTGTCCTGGAGAGCTTGCAGAGCACTGGGGAAAAGCAGGCAGAGAATTCCCTGCTACCACCTTCTCTGTGCCTGGGAAACAGAAGTCTTCACATTGCTTCGCAGAATCGCTTTTGTGCAGAAAACAGTAACACTTGTTCAGAACGAAGGAAAGCACAGAGCCCCAGATTTTATGTTGTCCTGGAGAGCTTGCAGAGCACTGGGGAAAGGCAGGCAGAGAATTCCCTGCTAGCACCTTCTCTGTGCCTGGGAAGCAGAAGTCTTCAAATTGCTTCGCAGAATCGCTTTTGTGCAGAAAACAGTAACACTTGTTCAGAACGAAAGAAAGCACAGAGCCCCAGATTTTATGTTGTCCTGGAGAGCTTGCAGAGCACTGGGGAAAAGCAGGCAGAGAATTCCCTGCTAGCACCTTCTCTGTGCCTGGGAAGCAGAAGTGTTCACATTGCTTCGCAGAATCGCTTTTGTGCAGAAAACAGTAACACTTGTTCAGAATGAAAGAAAGCACAGAGCCCCAGATTTTATGTTGTCCTGGAGAGCTTGCAGAGCACTGGGGAAAAGCAGGCAGAGAATTCCCTGCTAGCACCTTCTCTGTGCCTGGGAAACAGAAGTGTTCCCATTGCTTCGCAGAATCGCTTTTGTGCAGAAAACAGTAACACTTGTTCAGAACGAAAGAAAGCACAGAGCCCCAGATTTTATGTTGTCCTGGAGAGCTTGCAGAGCACTGGGGAAAGGCAGGCAGAGAATTCCCTGCTAGCACCTTCTCTGTGCCTGGGAAGCAGAAGTCTTCACATTGCTTCGCAGAATCGCTTTTGTGCAGAAAACAGTAACACTTGTTCAGCACGAAAGAAAGCACAGAGCCCCAGATTTTATGTTGTCCTGGAGAGCTTGCAGAGCACTGGGGAAAGGCAGGCAGAGAATTCCCTGCTAGCACCTTCTCTGTGCCTGGGAAACAGAAGTGTTCCCATTGCTTCGCAGAATCGCTTTTGTGCAGAAAACAGTAACACTTGTTCAGAACGAAAGAAAGCACAGAGCCCCAGATTTTATGTTGTCCTGGAGAGCTTGCAGAGCACTGGGGAAAGGCAGGCAGAGAATTCCCTGCTAGCACCTTCTCTGTGCCTGGGAAGCAGAAGTGTTCACATTGCTTCGCAGAATCGCTTTTGTGCAGAAAACAGTAACACTTGTTCAGAACGAAAGAAAGCACAGAGCCCCAGATTTTATGTTGTCCTGGAGAGCTTGCAGAGCACTGGGGAAAAGCAGGCAGAGAATTCCCTGCTACCACCTTCTCTGTGCCTGGGAAGCAGAAGTGTTCACATTGCTTCGCAGAATCGCTTTTGTGCAGAAAACAGTAACACTTGTTCAGAATGAAAGAAAGCACAGAGCCCCAGATTTTATGTTGTCCTGGAGAGCTTGCAGAGCACTGGGGAAAAGCAGGCAGAGAATTCCCTGCTACCACCTTCTCTGTGCCTGGGAAACAGAAGTCTTCACATTGCTTCGCAGAATCGCTTTTGTGCAGAAAACAGTAACACTTGTTCAGAACGAAGGAAAGCACAGAGCCCCAGATTTTATGTTGTCCTGGAGAGCTTGCAGAGCACTGGGGAAAGGCAGGCAGAGAATTCCCTGCTAGCACCTTCTCTGTGCCTGGGAAGCAGAAGTCTTCAAATTGCTTCGCAGAATCGCTTTTGTGCAGAAAACAGTAACACTTGTTCAGAACGAAAGAAAGCACAGAGCCCCAGATTTTATGTTGTCCTGGAGAGCTTGCAGAGCACTGGGGAAAAGCAGGCAGAGAATTCCCTGCTAGCACCTTCTCTGTGCCTGGGAAGCAGAAGTGTTCACATTGCTTCGCAGAATCGCTTTTGTGCAGAAAACAGTAACACTTGTTCAGAATGAAAGAAAGCACAGAGCCCCAGATTTTATGTTGTCCTGGAGAGCTTGCAGAGCACTGGGGAAAAGCAGGCAGAGAATTCCCTGCTAGCACCTTCTCTGTGCCTGGGAAACAGAAGTGTTCCCATTGCTTCGCAGAATCGCTTTTGTGCAGAAAACAGTAACACTTGTTCAGAACGAAAGAAAGCACAGAGCCCCAGATTTTATGTTGTCCTGGAGAGCTTGCAGAGCACTGGGGAAAGGCAGGCAGAGAATTCCCTGCTAGCACCTTCTCTGTGCCTGGGAAGCAGAAGTCTTCACATTGCTTCGCAGAATCGCTTTTGTGCAGAAAACAGTAACACTTGTTCAGCACGAAAGAAAGCACAGAGCCCCAGATTTTATGTTGTCCTGGATAGCTTGCAGAGCACTGGGGAAAAGCAGGCAGAGAATTCCCTGCTAGCACCTTCTCTGTGCCTGGGAAGCAGAAGTGTTCAAATTGCTTCGCAGAATCGCTTTTGTGCAGAAAACAGTAACACTTGTTCAGAACGAAAGAAAGCACAGAGCCCCAGATTTTATGTTGTCCTGGAGAGCTTGCAGAGCACTGGGGAAAAGCAGGCAGAGAATTCCCTGCTAGCACCTTCTCTGTGCCTGGGAAGCAGAAGTCTTCACATTGCTTCGCAGAATCGCTTTTGTGCAGAAAACAGTAACACTTGTTCAGAATGAAAGAAAGCACAGAGCCCCAGATTTTATGTTGTCCTGGAGAGCTTTCAGAGCACTGGGGAAAAGCAGGCAGAGAATTCCCTGCTAGCACCTTCTCTGTGCCTGGGAAACAGAAGTGTTCCCATTGCTTCGCAGAATCGCTTTTGTGCAGAAAACAGTAACACTTGTTCAGAACGAAAGAAAGCACAGAGCCCCAGATTTTATGTTGTCCTGGAGAGCTTGCAGAGCACTGGGGAAAGGCAGGCAGAGAATTCCCTGCTAGCACCTTCTCTGTGCCTGGGAAACAGAAGTGTTCCCATTGCTTCGCAGAATCGCTTTTGTGCAGAAAACAGTAACACTTGTTCAGAACGAAAGAAAGCACAGAGCCCCAGATTTTATGTTGTCCTGGAGAGCTTGCAGAGCACTGGGGAAAAGCAGGCAGAGAATTCCCTGCTACCACCTTCTCTGTGCCTGGGAAACAGAAGTCTTCACATTGCTTCGCAGAATCGCTTTTGTGCAGAAAACAGTAACACTTGTTCAGAACGAAGGAAAGCACAGAGCCCCAGATTTTATGTTGTCCTGGAGAGCTTGCAGAGCACTGGGGAAAGGCAGGCAGAGAATTCCCTGCTAGCACCTTCTCTGTGCCTGGGAAGCAGAAGTCTTCACATTGCTTCGCAGAATCGCTTTTGTGCAGAAAACAATAACACTTGTTCAGAACGAAAGAAAGCACAGAGCCCCAGATTTTATGTTGTCCTGGAGAGCTTGCAGAGCACTGGGGAAAGGCAGGCAGAGAATTCCCTGCTAGCACCTTCTCTGTGCCTGGGAAGCAGAAGTGTTCACATTGCTTCGCAGAATCGCTTTTGTGCAGAAAACAATAACACTTGTTCAGAACGAAAGAAAGCACAGAGCCCCAGATTTTATGTTGTCCTGGAGAGCTTGCAGAGCACTGGGGAAAGGCAGGCAGAGAATTCCCTGCTAGCACCTTCTCTGTGCCTGGGAAGCAGAAGTCTTCACATTGCTTCGCAGAATCGCTTTTGTGCAGAAAACAGTAACACTTGATCAGAATGAAAGAAAGCACAGAGCCCCAGATTTTATGTTGTCCTGGAGAGCTTGCAGAGCACTGGGGAAAAGCAGGCAGAGAATTCCCTGCTAGCACCTTCTCTGTGCCTGGGAAACAGAAGTGTTCCCATTGCTTCGTAGAATCGCTTTTGTGCAGAAAACAGTAACACTTGTTCAGAACGAAAGAAAGCACAGAGCCCCAGATTTTATGTTGTCCTGGAGAGCTTGCAGAGCACTGGGGAAAGGCAGGCAGAGAATTCCCTGCTAGCACCTTCTCTGTGCCTGGGAAGCAGAAGTGTTCACATTGCTTCGCAGAATCGCTTTTGTGCAGAAAACAGTAACACTTGTTCAGAACGAAAGAAAGCACAGAGCCCCAGATTTTATGTTGTCCTGGAGAGCTTGCAGAGCACTGGGGAAAAGCAGGCAGAGAATTCCCTGCTAGCACCTTCTCTGTGCCTGGGAAGCAGAAGTGTTCACATTGCTTCGCAGAATCGCTTTTGTGCAGAAAACAGTAACACTTGTTCAGAACGAAAGAAAGCACAGAGCCCCAGATTTTATGTTGTCCTGGAGAGCTTGCAGAGCACTGGGGAAAAGCAGGCAGAGAATTCCCTGCTAGCACCTTCTCTGTGCCTGGGAAACAGAAGTCTTCACATTGCTTCGCAGAATCGCTTTTGTGCAGAAAACAGTAACACTTGTTCAGAACGAAGGAAAGCACAGAGCCCCAGATTTTATGTTGTCCTGGAGAGCTTGCAGAGCACTGGGGAAAAGCAGGCAGAGAATTCCCTGCTAGCACCTTCTCTGTGCCTGGGAAGCAGAAGTCTTCACATTGCTTCGCAGAATCGCTTTTGTGCAGAAAACAGTAACAGTTGTTTAGAACGAAAGAAAGCACAGAGCCCCAGATTTGCTGTTGTCCTGGAGAGCTTGCAGAGCACTGGGGAAAGGCAGGCAGAGAATTCCCTGCTAGCACCTTCTCTGTGCCTGGGAAGCAGAAGTGTTCACATTGCTTCGCAGAATCGCTTTTGTGCAGAAAACAGTAACACTTGTTCAGAACGAAAGAAAGCACAGAGCCCCAGATTTTATGTTGTCCTGGAGAGCTTGCAGAGCACTGGGGAAAAGCAGGCAGAGAATTCCCTGCTACCACCTTCTCTGTGCCTGGGAAGCAGAAGTGTTCAAATTGCTTCGCAGAATCGCTTTTGTGCAGAAAACAGTAACACTTGTTCAGAACGAAGGAAAGCACAGAGCCCCAGATTTTATGTTGTCCTGGAGAGCTTGCAGAGCACTGGGGAAAGGCAGGCAGAGAATTCCCTGCTAGCACCTTCTCTGTGCCTGGGAAACAGAAGTGTTCACATTGCTTCGCAGAATCGCTTTTGTGCAGAAAACAGTAACACTTGTTCAGAACGAAAGAAAGCACAGAGCCCCAGATTTTATGTTGTCCTGGAGAGCTTGCAGAGCACTGGGGAAAGGCAGGCAGAGAATTCCCTGCTAGCACCTTCTCTGTGCCTGGGAAGCAGAAGTGTTCACATTGCTTCGCAGAATCGCTTTTGTGCAGAAAACAGTAACACTTGTTCAGAACGAAAGAAAGCACAGAGCCCCAGATTTTATGTTGTCCTGGAGAGCTTGCAGAGCACTGGGGAAAGGCAGGCAGAGAATTCCCTGCTAGCACCTTCTCTGTGCCTGGGAAGCAGAAGTGTTCACATTGCTTCGCAGAATCGCTTTTGTGCAGAAAACAATAACACTTGTTCAGAACGAAAGAAAGCACAGAGCCCCAGATTTTATGTTGTCCTGGAGAGCTTGCAGAGCACTGGGGAAAGGCAGGCAGAGAATTCCCTGCTAGCACCTTCTCTGTGCCTGGGAAGCAGAAGTCTTCACATTGCTTCGCAGAATCGCTTTTGTGCAGAAAACAGTAACACTTGATCAGAATGAAAGAAAGCACAGAGCCCCAGATTTTATGTTGTCCTGGAGAGCTTGCAGAGCACTGGGGAAAAGCAGGCAGAGAATTCCCTGCTAGCACCTTCTCTGTGCCTGGGAAACAGAAGTGTTCCCATTGCTTCGCAGAATCGCTTTTGTGCAGAAAACAGTAACACTTGTTCAGAACGAAAGAAAGCACAGAGCCCCAGATTTTATGTTGTCCTGGAGAGCTTGCAGAGCACTGGGGAAAGGCAGGCAGAGAATTCCCTGCTAGCACCTTCTCTGTGCCTGGGAAGCAGAAGTGTTCACATTGCTTCGCAGAATCGCTTTTGTGCAGAAAACAGTAACACTTGTTCAGAACGAAAGAAAGCACAGAGCCCCAGATTTTATGTTGTCCTGGAGAGCTTGCAGAGCACTGGGGAAAAGCAGGCAGAGAATTCCCTGCTACCACCTTCTCTGTGCCTGGGAAGCAGAAGTGTTCACATTGCTTCGCAGAATCGCTTTTGTGCAGAAAACAGTAACACTTGTTCAGAACGAAAGAAAGCACAGAGCCCCAGATTTTATGTTGTCCTGGAGAGCTTGCAGAGCACTGGGGAAAGGCAGGCAGAGAATTCCCTGCTAGCACCTTCTCTGTGCCTGGGAAGCAGAAGTGTTCACATTGCTTCGCAGAATCGCTTTTGTGCAGAAAACAGTAACACTTGTTCAGAACGAAAGAAAGCACAGAGCCCCAGATTTTATGTTGTCCTGGAGAGCTTGCAGAGCACTGGGGAAAAGCAGGCAGAGAATTCCCTGCTACCACCTTCTCTGTGCCTGGGAAGCAGAAGTCTTCACATTGCTTCGCAGAATCGCTTTTGTGCAGAAAACAATAACACTTGTTCAGAACGAAAGAAAGCACAGAGCCCCAGATTTTATGTTGTCCTGGAGAGCTTGCAGAGCACTGGGGAAAAGCAGGCAGAGAATTCCCTGCTAGCACCTTCTCTGTGCCTGGGAAGCAGAAGTGTTCCCATTGCTTCGCAGAATCGCTTTTGTGCAGAAAACAGTAACACTTGTTCAGAACGAAAGAAAGCACAGAGCCCCAGATTTTATGTTGTCCTGGAGAGCTTGCAGAGCACTGGGGAAAAGCAGGCAGAGAATTCCCTGCTAGCACCTTCTCTGTGCCTGGGAAGCAGAAGTCTTCACATTGCTTCGCAGAATCGCTTTTGTGCAGAAAACAGTAACAGTTGTTTAGAACGAAAGAAAGCACAGAGCCCCAGATTTGCTGTTGTCCTGGAGAGCTTGCAGAGCACTGGGGAAAGGCAGGCAGAGAATTCCCTGCTAGCACCTTCTCTGTGCCTGGGAAGCAGAAGTGTTCACATTGCTTCGCAGAATCGCTTTTGTGCAGAAAACAGTAACACTTGTTCAGAACGAAAGAAAGCACAGAGCCCCAGATTTTATGTTGTCCTGGAGAGCTTGCAGAGCACTGGGGAAAAGCAGGCAGAGAATTCCCTGCTAGCACCTTCTCTGTGCCTGGGAAACAGAAGTGTTCAAATTGCTTCGCAGAATCGCTTTTGTGCAGAAAACAGTAACACTTGTTCAGAACGAAAGAAAGCACAGAGCCCCAGATTTTATGTTGTCCTGGAGAGCTTGCAGAGCACTGGGGAAAAGCAGGCAGAGAATTCCCTGCTACCACCTTCTCTGTGCCTGGGAAACAGAAGTCTTCACATTGCTTCGCAGAATCGCTTTTGTGCAGAAAACAGTAACACTTGTTCAGAACGAAGGAAAGCACAGAGCCCCAGATTTTATGTTGTCCTGGAGAGCTTGCAGAGCACTGGGGAAAGGCAGGCAGAGAATTCCCTGCTAGCACCTTCTCTGTGCCTGGGAAGCAGAAGTCTTCACATTGCTTCGCAGAATCGCTTTTGTGCAGAAAACAATAACACTTGTTCAGAACGAAAGAAAGCACAGAGCCCCAGATTTTATGTTGTCCTGGAGAGCTTGCAGAGCACTGGGGAAAGGCAGGCAGAGAATTCCCTGCTAGCACCTTCTCTGTGCCTGGGAAGCAGAAGTGTTCACATTGCTTCGCAGAATCGCTTTTGTGCAGAAAACAATAACACTTGTTCAGAACGAAAGAAAGCACAGAGCCCCAGATTTTATGTTGTCCTGGAGAGCTTGCAGAGCACTGGGGAAAGGCAGGCAGAGAATTCCCTGCTAGCACCTTCTCTGTGCCTGGGAAGCAGAAGTCTTCACATTGCTTCGCAGAATCGCTTTTGTGCAGAAAACAGTAACACTTGATCAGAATGAAAGAAAGCACAGAGCCCCAGATTTTATGTTGTCCTGGAGAGCTTGCAGAGCACTGGGGAAAAGCAGGCAGAGAATTCCCTGCTAGCACCTTCTCTGTGCCTGGGAAACAGAAGTGTTCCCATTGCTTCGTAGAATCGCTTTTGTGCAGAAAACAGTAACACTTGTTCAGAACGAAAGAAAGCACAGAGCCCCAGATTTTATGTTGTCCTGGAGAGCTTGCAGAGCACTGGGGAAAGGCAGGCAGAGAATTCCCTGCTAGCACCTTCTCTGTGCCTGGGAAGCAGAAGTGTTCACATTGCTTCGCAGAATCGCTTTTGTGCAGAAAACAGTAACACTTGTTCAGAACGAAAGAAAGCACAGAGCCCCAGATTTTATGTTGTCCTGGAGAGCTTGCAGAGCACTGGGGAAAAGCAGGCAGAGAATTCCCTGCTAGCACCTTCTCTGTGCCTGGGAAGCAGAAGTGTTCACATTGCTTCGCAGAATCGCTTTTGTGCAGAAAACAGTAACACTTGTTCAGAACGAAAGAAAGCACAGAGCCCCAGATTTTATGTTGTCCTGGAGAGCTTGCAGAGCACTGGGGAAAAGCAGGCAGAGAATTCCCTGGTACCACCTTCTCTGTGCCTGGGAAACAGAAGTCTTCACATTGCTTCGCAGAATCGCTTTTGTGCAGAAAACAGTAACACTTGTTCAGAACGAAGGAAAGCACAGAGCCCCAGATTTTATGTTGTCCTGGAGAGCTTGCAGAGCACTGGGGAAAGGCAGGCAGAGAATTCCCTGCTAGCACCTTCTCTGTGCCTGGGAAGCAGAAGTCTTCACATTGCTTCGCAGAATCGCTTTTGTGCAGAAAACAATAACACTTGTTCAGAACGAAAGAAAGCACAGAGCCCCAGATTTTATGTTGTCCTGGAGAGCTTGCAGAGCACTGGGGAAAGCCAGGCAGAGAATTCCCTGCTAGCACCTTCTCTGTGCCTGGGAAGCAGAAGTGTTCACATTGCTTCGCAGAATCGCTTTTGTGCAGAAAACAGTAACACTTGTTCAGAACGAAAGAAAGCACAGAGCCCCAGATTTTATGTTGTCCTGGAGAGCTTGCAGAGCACTGGGGAAAAGCAGGCAGAGAATTCCCTGCTACCACCTTCTCTGTGCCTGGGAAGCAGAAGTCTTCACATTGCTTCGCAGAATCGCTTTTGTGCAGAAAACAATAACACTTGTTCAGAACGAAAGAAAGCACAGAGCCCCAGATTTTATGTTGTCCTGGAGAGCTTGCAGAGCACTGGGGAAAAGCAGGCAGAGAATTCCCTGCTAGCACCTTCTCTGTGCCTGGGAAGCAGAAGTGTTCCCATTGCTTCGCAGAATCGCTTTTGTGCAGAAAACAGTAACACTTGTTCAGAACGAAAGAAAGCACAGAGCCCCAGATTTTATGTTGTCCTGGAGAGCTTGCAGAGCACTGGGGAAAAGCAGGCAGAGAATTCCCTGCTAGCACCTTCTCTGTGCCTGGGAAGCAGAAGTCTTCACATTGCTTCGCAGAATCGCTTTTGTGCAGAAAACAGTAACAGTTGTTTAGAACGAAAGAAAGCACAGAGCCCCAGATTTGCTGTTGTCCTGGAGAGCTTGCAGAGCACTGGGGAAAGGCAGGCAGAGAATTCCCTGCTAGCACCTTCTCTGTGCCTGGGAAGCAGAAGTGTTCACATTGCTTCGCAGAATCGCTTTTGTGCAGAAAACAGTAACACTTGTTCAGAACGAAAGAAAGCACAGAGCCCCAGATTTTATGTTGTCCTGGAGAGCTTGCAGAGCACTGGGGAAAAGCAGGCAGAGAATTCCCTGCTACCACCTTCTCTGTGCCTGGGAAGCAGAAGTGTTCAAATTGCTTCGCAGAATCGCTTTTGTGCAGAAAACAGTAACACTTGTTCAGAACGAAGGAAAGCACAGAGCCCCAGATTTTATGTTGTCCTGGAGAGCTTGCAGAGCACTGGGGAAAGGCAGGCAGAGAATTCCCTGCTAGCACCTTCTCTGTGCCTGGGAAACAGAAGTGTTCACATTGCTTCGCAGAATCGCTTTTGTGCAGAAAACAGTAACACTTGTTCAGAACGAAAGAAAGCACAGAGCCCCAGATTTTATGTTGTCCTGGAGAGCTTGCAGAGCACTGGGGAAAGGCAGGCAGAGAATTCCCTGCTAGCACCTTCTCTGTGCCTGGGAAGCAGAAGTGTTCACATTGCTTCGCAGAATCGCTTTTGTGCAGAAAACAGTAACACTTGTTCAGAACGAAAGAAAGCACAGAGCCCCAGATTTTATGTTGTCCTGGAGAGCTTGCAGAGCACTGGGGAAAGGCAGGCAGAGAATTCCCTGCTAGCACCTTCTCTGTGCCTGGGAAGCAGAAGTGTTCACATTGCTTCGCAGAATCGCTTTTGTGCAGAAAACAATAACACTTGTTCAGAACGAAAGAAAGCACAGAGCCCCAGATTTTATGTTGTCCTGGAGAGCTTGCAGAGCACTGGGGAAAGGCAGGCAGAGAATTCCCTGCTAGCACCTTCTCTGTGCCTGGGAAGCAGAAGTCTTCACATTGCTTCGCAGAATCGCTTTTGTGCAGAAAACAGTAACACTTGATCAGAATGAAAGAAAGCACAGAGCCCCAGATTTTATGTTGTCCTGGAGAGCTTGCAGAGCACTGGGGAAAAGCAGGCAGAGAATTCCCTGCTAGCACCTTCTCTGTGCCTGGGAAACAGAAGTGTTCCCATTGCTTCGCAGAATCGCTTTTGTGCAGAAAACAGTAACACTTGTTCAGAACGAAAGAAAGCACAGAGCCCCAGATTTTATGTTGTCCTGGAGAGCTTGCAGAGCACTGGGGAAAGGCAGGCAGAGAATTCCCTGCTAGCACCTTCTCTGTGCCTGGGAAGCAGAAGTGTTCACATTGCTTCGCAGAATCGCTTTTGTGCAGAAAACAGTAACACTTGTTCAGAACGAAAGAAAGCACAGAGCCCCAGATTTTATGTTGTCCTGGAGAGCTTGCAGAGCACTGGGGAAAAGCAGGCAGAGAATTCCCTGCTACCACCTTCTCTGTGCCTGGGAAGCAGAAGTGTTCACATTGCTTCGCAGAATCGCTTTTGTGCAGAAAACAGTAACACTTGTTCAGAACGAAAGAAAGCACAGAGCCCCAGATTTTATGTTGTCCTGGAGAGCTTGCAGAGCACTGGGGAAAAGCAGGCAGAGAATTCCCTGCTACCACCTTCTCTGTGCCTGGGAAACAGAAGTCTTCACATTGCTTCGCAGAATCGCTTTTGTGCAGAAAACAGTAACACTTGTTCAGAACGAAGGAAAGCACAGAGCCCCAGATTTTATGTTGTCCTGGAGAGCTTGCAGAGCACTGGGGAAAGGCAGGCAGAGAATTCCCTGCTAGCACCTTCTCTGTGCCTGGGAAGCAGAAGTCTTCACATTGCTTCGCAGAATCGCTTTTGTGCAGAAAACAATAACACTTGTTCAGAACGAAAGAAAGCACAGAGCCCCAGATTTTATGTTGTCCTGGAGAGCTTGCAGAGCACTGGGGAAAGGCAGGCAGAGAATTCCCTGCTAGCACCTTCTCTGTGCCTGGGAAGCAGAAGTGTTCACATTGCTTCGCAGAATCGCTTTTGTGCAGAAAACAGTAACACTTGTTCAGAACGAAAGAAAGCACAGAGCCCCAGATTTTATGTTGTCCTGGAGAGCTTGCAGAGCACTGGGGAAAAGCAGGCAGAGAATTCCCTGCTACCACCTTCTCTGTGCCTGGGAAGCAGAAGTCTTCACATTGCTTCGCAGAATCGCTTTTGTGCAGAAAACAATAACACTTGTTCAGAACGAAAGAAAGCACAGAGCCCCAGATTTTATGTTGTCCTGGAGAGCTTGCAGAGCACTGGGGAAAAGCAGGCAGAGAATTCCCTGCTAGCACCTTCTCTGTGCCTGGGAAGCAGAAGTGTTCCCATTGCTTCGCAGAATCGCTTTTGTGCAGAAAACAGTAACACTTGTTCAGAACGAAAGAAAGCACAGAGCCCCAGATTTTATGTTGTCCTGGAGAGCTTGCAGAGCACTGGGGAAAAGCAGGCAGAGAATTCCCTGCTAGCACCTTCTCTGTGCCTGGGAAGCAGAAGTCTTCACATTGCTTCGCAGAATCGCTTTTGTGCAGAAAACAGTAACAGTTGTTTAGAACGAAAGAAAGCACAGAGCCCCAGATTTGCTGTTGTCCTGGAGAGCTTGCAGAGCACTGGGGAAAGGCAGGCAGAGAATTCCCTGCTAGCACCTTCTCTGTGCCTGGGAAGCAGAAGTGTTCACATTGCTTCGCAGAATCGCTTTTGTGCAGAAAACAGTAACACTTGTTCAGAACGAAAGAAAGCACAGAGCCCCAGATTTTATGTTGTCCTGGAGAGCTTGCAGAGCACTGGGGAAAAGCAGGCAGAGAATTCCCTGCTAGCACCTTCTCTGTGCCTGGGAAACAGAAGTGTTCAAATTGCTTCGCAGAATCGCTTTTGTGCAGAAAACAGTAACAGTTGTTCAGAACGAAAGAAAGCACAGAGCCCCAGATTTGCTGTTGTCCTGGAGAGCTTGCAGAGCACTGGGGAAAGGCAGGCAGAGAATTCCCTGCTAGCACCTTCTCTGTGCCTGGGAAGCAGAAGTGTTCACATTGCTTCGCAGAATCGCTTTTGTGCAGAAAACAGTAACACTTGTTCAGAACGAAAGAAAGCACAGAGCCCCAGATTTTATGTTGTCCTGGAGAGCTTGCAGAGCACTGGGGAAAAGCAGGCAGAGAATTCCCTGCTAGCACCTTCTCTGTGCCTGGGAAGCAGAAGTCTTCACATTGCTTCGCAGAATCGCTTTTGTGCAGAAAACAGTAACACTTGTTCAGAATGAAAGAAAGCACAGAGCCCCAGATTTTATGTTGTCCTGGAGAGCTTGCAGAGCACTGGGGAAAAGCAGGCAGAGAATTCCCTGCTAGCACCTTCTCTGTGCCTGGGAAACAGAAGTGTTCCCATTGCTTCGCAGAATCGCTTTTGTGCAGAAAACAGTAACACTTGTTCAGAACGAAAGAAAGCACAGAGCCCCAGATTTTATGTTGTCCTGGAGAGCTTTCAGAGCACTGGGGAAAAGCAGGCAGAGAATTCCCTGCTACCACCTTCTCTGTGCCTGGGAAGCAGAAGTGTTCAAATTGCTTCGCAGAATCGCTTTTGTGCAGAAAACAGTAACACTTGTTCAGAACGAAAGAAAGCACAGAGCCCCAGATTTTATGTTGTCCTGGAGAGCTTGCAGAGCACTGGGGAAAAGCAGGCAGAGAATTCCCTGCTAGCACCTTCTCTGTGCCTGGGAAGCACAAGTGTTCACATTGCTTCGCAGAATCGCTTTTGTGCAGAAAACAGTAACACTTGTTCAGAATGAAAGAAAGCACAGAGCCCCAGATTTTATGTTGTCCTGGAGAGCTTGCAGAGCACTGGGGAAAAGCAGGCAGAGAATTCCCTGCTAGCACCTTCTCTGTGCCTGGGAAACAGAAGTGTTCCCATTGCTTCGCAGAATCGCTTTTGTGCAGAAAACAGTAACACTTGTTCAGAACGAAAGAAAGCACAGAGCCCCAGATTTTATGTTGTCCTGGAGAGCTTGCAGAGCACTGGGGAAAGACAGGCAGAGAATTCCCTGCTAGCACCTTCTCTGTGCCTGGGAAGCAGAAGTGTTCACATTGCTTCGCAGAATCGCTTTTGTGCAGAAAACAGTAACAGTTGTTCAGAACGAAGGAAAGCACAGAGCCCCAGATTTTATGTTGTCCTGGAGAGCTTGCAGAGCACTGGGGAAAGGCAGGCAGAGAATTCCCTGCTAGCACCTTCTCTGTGCCTGGGAAGCAGAAGTGTTCACATTGCTTCGCAGAATCGCTTTTGTGCAGAAAACAGTAACACTTGTTCAGAACGAAAGAAAGCACAGAGCCCCAGATTTTATGTTGTCCTGGAGAGCTTGCAGAGCACTGGGGAAAAGCAGGCAGAGAATTCCCTGCTAGCACCTTCTCTGTGCCTGGGAAGCAGAAGTGTTCACATTGCTTCGCAGAATCGCTTTTGTGCAGAAAACAGTAACACTTGTTCAGAACGAAAGAAAGCACAGAGCCCCAGATTTTATGTTGTCCTGGAGAGCTTGCAGAGCACTGGGGAAAAGCAGGCAGAGAATTCCCTGCTAGCACCTTCTCTGTGCCTGGGAAGCAGAAGTGTTCACATTGCTTCGCAGAATCGCTTTTGTGCAGAAAACAGTAACACTTGTTCAGAATGAAAGAAAGCACAGAGCCCCAGATTTTATGTTGTCCTGGAGAGCTTGCAGAGCACTGGGGAAAAGCAGGCAGAGAATTCCCTGCTAGCACCTTCTCTGTGCCTGGGAAACAGAAGTGTTCCCATTGCTTCGCAGAATCGCTTTTGTGCAGAAAACAGTAACACTTGTTCAGAACGAAAGAAAGCACAGAGCCCCAGATTTTATGTTGTCCTGGAGAGCTTGCAGAGCACTGGGGAAAGGCAGGCAGAGAATTCCCTGCTAGCACCTTCTCTGTGCCTGGGAAGCAGAAGTCTTCACATTGCTTCGCAGAATCGCTTTTGTGCAGAAAACAGTAACACTTGTTCAGCACGAAAGAAAGCACAGAGCCCCAGATTTTATGTTGTCCTGGAGAGCTTGCAGAGCACTGGGGAAAAGCAGGCAGAGAATTCCCTGCTAGCACCTTCTCTGTGCCTGGGAAGCAGAAGTGTTCAAATTGCTTCGCAGAATCGCTTTTGTGCAGAAAACAGTAACACTTGTTCAGAACGAAAGAAAGCACAGAGCCCCAGATTTTATGTTGTCCTGGAGAGCTTGCAGAGCACTGGGGAAAAGCAGGCAGAGAATTCCCTGCTAGCACCTTCTCTGTGCCTGGGAAGCAGAAGTGTTCACATTGCTTCGCAGAATCGCTTTTGTGCAGAAAACAGTAACAGTTGTTTAGAACGAAAGAAAGCACAGAGCCCCAGATTTGCTGTTGTCCTGGAGAGCTTGCAGAGCACTGGGGAAAGGCAGGCAGAGAATTCCCTGCTAGCACCTTCTCTGTGCCTGGGAAACAGAAGTGTTCCCATTGCTTCGCAGAATCGCTTTTGTGCAGAAAACAGTAACACTTGTTCAGAACGAAAGAAAGCACAGAGCCCCAGATTTTATGTTGTCCTGGAGAGCTTGCAGAGCACTGGGGAAAGGCAGGCAGAGAATTCCCTGCTAGCACCTTCTCTGTGCCTGGGAAGCAGAAGTCTTCACATTGCTTCGCAGAATCGCTTTTGTGCAGAAAACAGTAACACTTGATCAGAATGAAAGAAAGCACAGAGCCCCAGATTTTATGTTGTCCTGGAGAGCTTGCAGAGCACTGGGGAAAAGGAGGCAGAGAATTCCCTGCTAGCACCTTCTCTGTGCCTGGGAAACAGAAGTGTTCCCATTGCTTCGCAGAATCGCTTTTGTGCAGAAAACAGTAACACTTGTTCAGAACGAAAGAAAGCACAGAGCCCCAGATTTTATGTTGTCCTGGAGAGCTTGCAGAGCACTGGGGAAAAGCAGGCAGAGAATTCCCTGCTACCACCTTCTCTGTGCCTGGGAAACAGAAGTCTTCACATTGCTTCGCAGAATCGCTTTTGTGCAGAAAACAGTAACACTTGTTCAGAACGAAGGAAAGCACAGAGCCCCAGATTTTATGTTGTCCTGGAGAGCTTGCAGAGCACTGGGGAAAGGCAGGCAGAGAATTCCCTGCTAGCACCTTCTCTGTGCCTGGGAAGCAGAAGTCTTCACATTGCTTCGCAGAATCGCTTTTGTGCAGAAAACAATAACACTTGTTCAGAACGAAAGAAAGCACAGAGCCCCAGATTTTATGTTGTCCTGGAGAGCTTGCAGAGCACTGGGGAAAGGCAGGCAGAGAATTCCCTGCTAGCACCTTCTCTGTGCCTGGGAAGCAGAAGTGTTCACATTGCTTCGCAGAATCGCTTTTGTGCAGAAAACAATAACACTTGTTCAGAACGAAGGAAAGCACAGAGCCCCAGATTTTATGTTGTCCTGGAGAGCTTGCAGAGCACTGGGGAAAGGCAGGCAGAGAATTCCCTGCTAGCACCTTCTCTGTGCCTGGGAAGCAGAAGTCTTCACATTGCTTCGCAGAATCGCTTTTGTGCAGAAAACAGTAACACTTGATCAGAATGAAAGAAAGCACAGAGCCCCAGATTTTATGTTGTCCTGGAGAGCTTGCAGAGCACTGGGGAAAAGCAGGCAGAGAATTCCCTGCTAGCACCTTCTCTGTGCCTGGGAAACAGAAGTGTTCCCATTGCTTCGCAGAATCGCTTTTGTGCAGAAAACAGTAACACTTGTTCAGAACGAAAGAAAGCACAGAGCCCCAGATTTTATGTTGTCCTGGAGAGCTTGCAGAGCACTGGGGAAAGGCAGGCAGAGAATTCCCTGCTAGCACCTTCTCTGTGCCTGGGAAGCAGAAGTGTTCACATTGCTTCGCAGAATCGCTTTTGTGCAGAAAACAGTAACACTTGTTCAGAACGAAAGAAAGCACAGAGCCCCAGATTTTATGTTGTCCTGGAGAGCTTGCAGAGCACTGGGGAAAAGCAGGCAGAGAATTCCCTGCTACCACCTTCTCTGTGCCTGGGAAGCAGAAGTGTTCACATTGCTTCGCAGAATCGCTTTTGTGCAGAAAACAGTAACACTTGTTCAGAACGAAAGAAAGCACAGAGCCCCAGATTTTATGTTGTCCTGGAGAGCTTGCAGAGCACTGGGGAAAAGCAGGCAGAGAATTCCCTGCTACCACCTTCTCTGTGCCTGGGAAACAGAAGTCTTCACATTGCTTCGCAGAATCGCTTTTGTGCAGAAAACAGTAACACTTGTTCAGAACGAAAGAAAGCACAGAGCCCCAGATTTTATGTTGTCCTGGAGAGCTTGCAGAGCACTGGGGAAAGGCAGGCAGAGAATTCCCTGCTAGCACCTTCTCTGTGCCTGGGAAGCAGAAGTCTTCACATTGCTTCGCAGAATCGCTTTTGTGCAGAAAACAATAACACTTGTTCAGAACGAAAGAAAGCACAGAGCCCCAGATTTTATGTTGTCCTGGAGAGCTTGCAGAGCACTGGGGAAAGGCAGGCAGAGAATTCCCTGCTAGCACCTTCTCTGTGCCTGGGAAGCAGAAGTGTTCACATTGCTTCGCAGAATCGCTTTTGTGCAGAAAACAGTAACACTTGTTCAGAACGAAAAAAAGCACAGAGCCCCAGATTTTATGTTGTCCTGGAGAGCTTGCAGAGCACTGGGGAAAAGCAGGCAGAGAATTCCCTGCTACCACCTTCTCTGTGCCTGGGAAGCAGAAGTCTTCACATTGCTTCGCAGAATCGCTTTTGTGCAGAAAACAATAACACTTGTTCAGAACGAAAGAAAGCACAGAGCCCCAGATTTTATGTTGTCCTGGAGAGCTTGCAGAGCACTGGGGAAAAGCAGGCAGAGAATTCCCTGCTAGCACCTTCTCTGTGCCTGGGAAGCACAAGTCTTCACATTGCTTCGCAGAATCGCTTTTGTGCAGAAAACAGTAACAGTTGTTTAGAACGAAAGAAAGCACAGAGCCCCAGATTTGCTGTTGTCCTGGAGAGCTTGCAGAGCACTGGGGAAAGGCAGGCAGAGAATTCCCTGCTAGCACCTTCTCTGTGCCTGGGAAGCAGAAGTGTTCACATTGCTTCGCAGAATCGCTTTTGTGCAGAAAACAGTAACACTTGTTCAGAACGAAAGAAAGCACAGAGCCCCAGATTTTATGTTGTCCTGGAGAGCTTGCAGAGCACTGGGGAAAAGCAGGCAGAGAATTCCCTGCTACCACCTTCTCTGTGCCTGGGAAACAGAAGTGTTCAAATTGCTTCGCAGAATCGCTTTTGTGCAGAAAACAGTAACAGTTGTTCAGAACGAAAGAAAGCACAGAGCCCCAGATTTGCTGTTGTCCTGGAGAGCTTGCAGAGCACTGGGGAAAGGCAGGCAGAGAATTCCCTGCTAGCACCTTCTCTGTGCCTGGGAAGCAGAAGTGTTCACATTGCTTCGCAGAATCGCTTTTGTGCAGAAAACAGTAACACTTGTTCAGAACGAAAGAAAGCACAGAGCCCCAGATTTTATGTTGTCCTGGAGAGCTTGCAGAGCACTGGGGAAAAGCAGGCAGAGAATTCCCTGCTACCACCTTCTCTGTGCCTGGGAAGCAGAAGTGTTCAAATTGCTTCGCAGAATCGCTTTTGTGCAGAAAACAGTAACACTTGTTCAGAACGAAGGAAAGCACAGAGCCCCAGATTTTATGTTGTCCTGGAGAGCTTGCAGAGCACTGGGGAAAGGCAGGCAGAGAATTCCCTGCTAGCACCTTCTCTGTGCCTGGGAAACAGAAGTGTTCACATTGCTTCGCAGAATCGCTTTTGTGCAGAAAACAGTAACACTTGTTCAGAACGAAAGAAAGCACAGAGCCCCAGATTTTATGTTGTCCTGGAGAGCTTGCAGAGCACTGGGGAAAGGCAGGCAGAGAATTCCCTGCTAGCACCTTCTCTGTGCCTGGGAAGCAGAAGTGTTCACATTGCTTCGCAGAATCGCTTTTGTGCAGAAAACAGTAACACTTGTTCAGAACGAAAGAAAGCACAGAGCCCCAGATTTTATGTTGTCCTGGAGAGCTTGCAGAGCACTGGGGAAAAGCAGGCAGAGAATTCCCTGCTAGCACCTTCTCTGTGCCTGGGAAGCAGAAGTGTTCCCATTGCTTCGCAGAATCGCTTTTGTGCAGAAAACAGTAACACTTGTTCAGAACGAAAGAAAGCACAGAGCCCCAGATTTTATGTTGTCCTGGAGAGCTTGCAGAGCACTGGGGAAAAGCAGGCAGAGAATTCCCTGCTAGCACCTTCTCTGTGCCTGGGAAGCAGAAGTCTTCACATTGCTTCGCAGAATCGCTTTTGTGCAGAAAACAGTAACACTTGTTCAGAATGAAAGAAAGCACAGAGCCCCAGATTTTATGTTGTCCTGGAGAGCTTGCAGAGCACTGGGGAAAAGCAGGCAGAGAATTCCCTGCTAGCACCTTCTCTGTGCCTGGGAAACAGAAGTGTTCCCATTGCTTCGCAGAATCGCTTTTGTGCAGAAAACAGTAACACTTGTTCAGAACGAAAGAAAGCACAGAGCCCCAGATTTTATGTTGTCCTGGAGAGCTTGCAGAGCACTGGGGAAAGGCAGGCAGAGAATTCCCTGCTAGCACCTTCTCTGTGCCTGGGAAGCAGAAGTGTTCACATTGCTTCGCAGAATCGCTTTTGTGCAGAAAACAGTAACACTTGTTCAGAACGAAAGAAAGCACAGAGCCCCAGATTTTATGTTGTCCTGGAGAGCTTTCAGAGCACTGGGGAAAAGCAGGCAGAGAATTCCCTGCTAGCACCTTCTCTGTGCCTGGGAAGCAGAAGTGTTCACATTGCTTCGCAGAATCGCTTTTGTGCAGAAAACAGTAACACTTGTTCAGAATGAAAGAAAGCACAGAGCCCCAGATTTTATGTTGTCCTGGAGAGCTTGCAGAGCACTGGGGAAAAGCAGGCAGAGAATTCCCTGCTAGCACCTTCTCTGTGCCTGGGAAACAGAAGTGTTCCCATTGCTTCGCAGAATCGCTTTTGTGCAGAAAACAGTAACACTTGTTCAGAACGAAAGAAAGCACAGAGCCCCAGATTTTATGTTGTCCTGGAGAGCTTGCAGAGCACTGGGGAAAGACAGGCAGAGAATTCCCTGCTAGCACCTTCTCTGTGCCTGGGAAGCAGAAGTCTTCACATTGCTTCGCAGAATCGCTTTTGTGCAGAAAACAGTAACACTTGTTCAGAACGAAAGAAAGCACAGAGCCCCAGATTTTATGTTGTCCTGGAGAGCTTGCAGAGCACTGGGGAAAAGCAGGCAGAGAATTCCCTGCTAGCACCTTCTCTGTGCCTGGGAAGCAGAAGTCTTCACATTGCTTCGCAGAATCGCTTTTGTGCAGAAAACAGTAACACTTGTTCAGAATGAAAGAAAGCACAGAGCCCCAGATTTTATGTTGTCCTGGAGAGCTTACAGAGCACTGGGGAAAAGCAGGCAGAGAATTCCCTGCTAGCACCTTCTCTGTGCCTGGGAAACAGAAGTGTTCCCATTGCTTCGCAGAATCGCTTTTGTGGAGAAAACAGTAACACTTGTTCAGAACGAAAGAAAGCACAGAGCCCCAGATTTTATGTTGTCCTGGAGAGCTTGCAGAGCACTGGGGAAAAGCAGGCAGAGAATTCCCTGCTACCACCTTCTCTGTGCCTGGGAAGCAGAAGTCTTCACATTGCTTCGCAGAATCGCTTTTGTGCAGAAAACAGTAACACTTGATCAGAATGAAAGAAAGCACAGAGCCCCAGATTTTATGTTGTCCTGGAGAGCTTGCAGAGCACTGGGGAAAAGCAGGCAGAGAATTCCCTGCTAGCACCTTCTCTGTGCCTGGGAAACAGAAGTGTTCCCATTGCTTCGCAGAATCGCTTTTGTGCAGAAAACACTAACACTTGTTCAGAACGAAAGAAAGCACAGAGCCCCAGATTTTATGTTGTCCTGGAGAGCTTGCAGAGCACTGGGGAAAGGCAGGCAGAGAATTCCCTGCTAGCACCTTCTCTGTGCCTGGGAAGCAGAAGTGTTCACATTGCTTCGCAGAATCGCTTTTGTGCAGAAAACAGTAACACTTGTTCAGAACGAAAGAAAGCACAGAGCCCCAGATTTTATGTTGTCCTGGAGAGCTTGCAGAGCACTGGGGAAAAGCAGGCAGAGAATTCCCTGCTACCACCTTCTCTGTGCCTGGGAAGCAGAAGTGTTCACATTGCTTCGCAGAATCGCTTTTGTGCAGAAAACAGTAACACTTGTTCAGAACGAAAGAAAGCACAGAGCCCCAGATTTTATGTTGTCCTGGAGAGCTTGCAGAGCACTGGGGAAAAGCAGGCAGAGAATTCCCTGCTACCACCTTCTCTGTGCCTGGGAAACAGAAGTCTTCACATTGCTTCGCAGAATCGCTTTTGTGCAGAAAACAGTAACACTTGTTCAGAACGAAGGAAAGCACAGAGCCCCAGATTTTATGTTGTCCTGGAGAGCTTGCAGAGCACTGGGGAAAGGCAGGCAGAGAATTCCCTGCTAGCACCTTCTCTGTGCCTGGGAAACAGAAGTGTTCACATTGCTTCGCAGAATCGCTTTTGTGCAGAAAACAGTAACACTTGTTCAGAACGAAAGAAAGCACAGAGCCCCAGATTTTATGTTGTCCTGGAGAGCTTGCAGAGCACTGGGGAAAGGCAGGCAGAGAATTCCCTGCTAGCACCTTCTCTGTGCCTGGGAAGCAGAAGTGTTCACATTGCTTCGCAGAATCGCTTTTGTGCAGAAAACAGTAACACTTGTTCAGAACGAAAGAAAGCACAGAGCCCCAGATTTTATGTTGTCCTGGAGAGCTTGCAGAGCACTGGGGAAAAGCAGGCAGAGAATTCCCTGCTAGCACCTTCTCTGTGCCTGGGAAGCAGAAGTGTTCCCATTGCTTCGCAGAATCGCTTTTGTGCAGAAAACAGTAACACTTGTTCAGAACGAAAGAAAGCACAGAGCCCCAGATTTTATGTTGTCCTGGAGAGCTTGCAGAGCACTGGGGAAAAGCAGGCAGAGAATTCCCTGCTAGCACCTTCTCTGTGCCTGGGAAGCAGAAGTCTTCACATTGCTTCGCAGAATCGCTTTTGTGCAGAAAACAGTAACACTTGTTCAGAATGAAAGAAAGCACAGAGCCCCAGATTTTATGTTGTCCTGGAGAGCTTGCAGAGCACTGGGGAAAAGCAGGCAGAGAATTCCCTGCTAGCACCTTCTCTGTGCCTGGGAAACAGAAGTGTTCCCATTGCTTCGCAGAATCGCTTTTGTGCAGAAAACAGTAACACTTGTTCAGAACGAAAGAAAGCACAGAGCCCCAGATTTTATGTTGTCCTGGAGAGCTTGCAGAGCACTGGGGAAAGGCAGGCAGAGAATTCCCTGCTAGCACCTTCTCTGTGCCTGGGAAGCAGAAGTGTTCACATTGCTTCGCAGAATCGCTTTTGTGCAGAAAACAGTAACACTTGTTCAGAACGAAAGAAAGCACAGAGCCCCAGATTTTATGTTGTCCTGGAGAGCTTTCAGAGCACTGGGGAAAAGCAGGCAGAGAATTCCCTGCTAGCACCTTCTCTGTGCCTGGGAAGCAGAAGTGTTCACATTGCTTCGCAGAATCGCTTTTGTGCAGAAAACAGTAACACTTGTTCAGAATGAAAGAAAGCACAGAGCCCCAGATTTTATGTTGTCCTGGAGAGCTTGCAGAGCACTGGGGAAAAGCAGGCAGAGAATTCCCTGCTAGCACCTTCTCTGTGCCTGGGAAACAGAAGTGTTCCCATTGCTTCGCAGAATCGCTTTTGTGCAGAAAACAGTAACACTTGTTCAGAACGAAAGAAAGCACAGAGCCCCAGATTTTATGTTGTCCTGGAGAGCTTGCAGAGCACTGGGGAAAGACAGGCAGAGAATTCCCTGCTAGCACCTTCTCTGTGCCTGGGAAGCAGAAGTCTTCACATTGCTTCGCAGAATCGCTTTTGTGCAGAAAACAGTAACACTTGTTCAGAACGAAAGAAAGCACAGAGCCCCAGATTTTATGTTGTCCTGGAGAGCTTGCAGAGCACTGGGGAAAAGCAGGCAGAGAATTCCCTGCTAGCACCTTCTCTGTGCCTGGGAAGCAGAAGTCTTCACATTGCTTCGCAGAATCGCTTTTGTGCAGAAAACAGTAACACTTGTTCAGAATGAAAGAAAGCACAGAGCCCCAGATTTTATGTTGTCCTGGAGAGCTTGCAGAGCACTGGGGAAAAGCAGGCAGAGAATTCCCTGCTAGCACCTTCTCTGTGCCTGGGAAACAGAAGTGTTCCCATTGCTTCGCAGAATCGCTTTTGTGGAGAAAACAGTAACACTTGTTCAGAACGAAAGAAAGCACAGAGCCCCAGATTTTATGTTGTCCTGGAGAGCTTGCAGAGCACTGGGGAAAAGCAGGCAGAGAATTCCCTGCTAGCACCTTCTCTGTGCCTGGGAAGCAGAAGTCTTCACATTGCTTCGCAGAATCGCTTTTGTGCAGAAAACAGTAACACTTGATCAGAATGAAAGAAAGCACAGAGCCCCAGATTTTATGTTGTCCTGGAGAGCTTGCAGAGCACTGGGGAAAAGCAGGCAGAGAATTCCCTGCTAGCACCTTCTCTGTGCCTGGGAAACAGAAGTGTTCCCATTGCTTCGCAGAATCGCTTTTGTGCAGAAAACAGTAACACTTGTTCAGAACGAAAGAAAGCACAGAGCCCCAGATTTTATGTTGTCCTGGAGAGCTTGCAGAGCACTGGGGAAAGGCAGGCAGAGAATTCCCTGCTAGCACCTTCTCTGTGCCTGGGAAGCAGAAGTGTTCACATTGCTTCGCAGAATCGCTTTTGTGCAGAAAACAGTAACACTTGTTCAGAACGAAAGAAAGCACAGAGCCCCAGATTTTATGTTGTCCTGGAGAGCTTGCAGAGCACTGGGGAAAAGCAGGCAGAGAATTCCCTGCTACCACCTTCTCTGTGCCTGGGAAGCAGAAGTGTTCACATTGCTTCGCAGAATCGCTTTTGTGCAGAAAACAGTAACACTTGTTCAGAACGAAAGAAAGCACAGAGCCCCAGATTTTATGTTGTCCTGGAGAGCTTGCAGAGCACTGGGGAAAAGCAGGCAGAGAATTCCCTGCTACCACCTTCTCTGTGCCTGGGAAACAGAAGTCTTCACATTGCTTCGCAGAATCGCTTTTGTGCAGAAAACAGTAACACTTGTTCAGAACGAAGGAAAGCACAGAGCCCCAGATTTTATGTTGTCCTGGAGAGCTTGCAGAGCACTGGGGAAAGGCAGGCAGAGAATTCCCTGCTAGCACCTTCTCTGTGCCTGGGAAGCAGAAGTCTTCAAATTGCTTCGCAGAATCGCTTTTGTGCAGAAAACAGTAACACTTGTTCAGAACGAAAGAAAGCACAGAGCCCCAGATTTTATGTTGTCCTGGAGAGCTTGCAGAGCACTGGGGAAAAGCAGGCAGAGAATTCCCTGCTAGCACCTTCTCTGTGCCTGGGAAGCAGAAGTGTTCACATTGCTTCGCAGAATCGCTTTTGTGCAGAAAACAGTAACACTTGTTCAGAATGAAAGAAAGCACAGAGCCCCAGATTTTATGTTGTCCTGGAGAGCTTGCAGAGCACTGGGGAAAAGCAGGCAGAGAATTCCCTGCTAGCACCTTCTCTGTGCCTGGGAAACAGAAGTGTTCCCATTGCTTCGCAGAATCGCTTTTGTGCAGAAAACAGTAACACTTGTTCAGAACGAAAGAAAGCACAGAGCCCCAGATTTTATGTTGTCCTGGAGAGCTTGCAGAGCACTGGGGAAAGGCAGGCAGAGAATTCCCTGCTAGCACCTTCTCTGTGCCTGGGAAGCAGAAGTCTTCACATTGCTTCGCAGAATCGCTTTTGTGCAGAAAACAGTAACACTTGTTCAGCACGAAAGAAAGCACAGAGCCCCAGATTTTATGTTGTCCTGGAGAGCTTGCAGAGCACTGGGGAAAAGCAGGCAGAGAATTCCCTGCTAGCACCTTCTCTGTGCCTGGGAAGCAGAAGTGTTCACATTGCTTCGCAGAATCGCTTTTGTGCAGAAAACAGTAACACTTGTTCAGAACGAAAGAAAGCACAGAGCCCCAGATTTTATGTTGTCCTGGAGAGCTTGCAGAGCACTGGGGAAAAGCAGGCAGAGAATTCCCTGCTAGCACCTTCTCTGTGCCTGGGAAGCAGAAGTGTTCCCATTGCTTCGCAGAATCGCTTTTGTGCAGAAAACAGTAACACTTGTTCAGAACGAAAGAAAGCACAGAGCCCCAGATTTTATGTTGTCCTGGAGAGCTTGCAGAGCACTGGGGAAAAGCAGGCAGAGAATTCCCTGCTAGCACCTTCTCTGTGCCTGGGAAACAGAAGTGTTCCCATTGCTTCGCAGAATCGCTTTTGTGCAGAAAACAGTAACACTTGTTCAGAATGAAAGAAAGCACAGAGCCCCAGATTTTATGTTGTCCTGGAGAGCTTGCAGAGCACTGGGGAAAAGCAGGCAGAGAATTCCCTGCTAGCACCTTCTCTGTGCCTGGGAAACAGAAGTGTTCCCATTGCTTCGCAGAATCGCTTTTGTGCAGAAAACAGTAACACTTGTTCAGAACGAAAGAAAGCACAGAGCCCCAGATTTTATGTTGTCCTGGAGAGCTTGCAGAGCACTGGGGAAAGGCAGGCAGAGAATTCCCTGCTAGCACCTTCTCTGTGCCTGGGAAACAGAAGTGTTCCCATTGCTTCGCAGAATCGCTTTTGTGCAGAAAACAGTAACACTTGTTCAGAACGAAAGAAAGCACAGAGCCCCAGATTTTATGTTGTCCTGGAGAGCTTTCAGAGCACTGGGGAAAAGCAGGCAGAGAATTCCCTGCTACCACCTTCTCTGTGCCTGGGAAACAGAAGTGTTCACATTGCTTCGCAGAATCGCTTTTGTGCAGAAAACAGTAACACTTGTTCAGAACGAAAGAAAGCACAGAGCCCCAGATTTTATGTTGTCCTGGAGAGCTTGCAGAGCACTGGGGAAAAGCAGGCAGAGAATTCCCTGCTAGCACCTTCTCTGTGCCTGGGAAGCAGAAGTGTTCACATTGCTTCGCAGAATCGCTTTTGTGCAGAAAACAGTAACACTTGTTCAGAACGAAAGAAAGCACAGAGCCCCAGATTTTATGTTGTCCTGGAGAGCTTGCAGAGCACTGGGGAAAAGCAGGCAGAGAATTCCCTGCTACCACCTTCTCTGTGCCTGGGAAACAGAAGTCTTCACATTGCTTCGCAGAATCGCTTTTGTGCAGAAAACAGTAACACTTGTTCAGAACGAAGGAAAGCACAGAGCCCCAGATTTTATGTTGTCCTGGAGAGCTTGCAGAGCACTGGGGAAAGGCAGGCAGAGAATTCCCTGCTACCACCTTCTCTGTGCCTGGGAAGCAGAAGTCTTCACATTGCTTCGCAGAATCGCTTTTGTGCAGAAAACAATAACACTTGTTCAGAACGAAAGAAAGCACAGAGCCCCAGATTTTATGTTGTCCTGGAGAGCTTGCAGAGCACTGGGGAAAGGCAGGCAGAGAATTCCCTGCTAGCACCTTCTCTGTGCCTGGGAAGCAGAAGTGTTCACATTGCTTCGCAGAATCGCTTTTGTGCAGAAAACAGTAACACTTGTTCAGAACGAAAGAAAGCACAGAGCCCCAGATTTTATGTTGTCCTGGAGAGCTTGCAGAGCACTGGGGAAAAGCAGGCAGAGAATTCCCTGCTACCACCTTCTCTGTGCCTGGGAAGCAGAAGTCTTCACATTGCTTCGCAGAATCGCTTTTGTGCAGAAAACAATAACACTTGTTCAGAACGAAAGAAAGCACAGAGCCCCAGATTTTATGTTGTCCTGGAGAGCTTGCAGAGCACTGGGGAAAAGCAGGCAGAGAATTCCCTGCTAGCACCTTCTCTGTGCCTGGGAAGCAGAAGTGTTCCCATTGCTTCGCAGAATCGCTTTTGTGCAGAAAACAGTAACACTTGTTCAGAACGAAAGAAAGCACAGAGCCCCAGATTTTATGTTGTCCTGGAGAGCTTGCAGAGCACTGGGGAAAAGCAGGCAGAGAATTCCCTGCTAGCACCTTCTCTGTGCCTGGGAAGCAGAAGTCTTCACATTGCTTCGCAGAATCGCTTTTGTGCAGAAAACAGTAACAGTTGTTCAGAACGAAAGAAAGCACAGAGCCCCAGATTTGCTGTTGTCCTGGAGAGCTTGCAGAGCACTGGGGAAAGGCAGGCAGAGAATTCCCTGCTAGCACCTTCTCTGTGCCTGGGAAGCAGAAGTCTTCACATTGCTTCGCAGAATCGCTTTTGTGCAGAAAACAGTAACACTTGTTCAGAACGAAAGAAAGCACAGAGCCCCAGATTTTATGTTGTCCTGGAGAGCTTGCAGAGCACTGGGGAAAAGCAGGCAGAGAATTCCCTGCTACCACCTTCTCTGTGCCTGGGAAACAGAAGTGTTCAAATTGCTTCGCAGAATCGCTTTTGTGCAGAAAACAGTAACAGTTGTTCAGAACGAAAGAAAGCACAGAGCCCCAGATTTGCTGTTGTCCTGGAGAGCTTGCAGAGCACTGGGGAAAGGCAGGCAGAGAATTCCCTGCTAGCACCTTCTCTGTGCCTGGGAAGCAGAAGTGTTCACATTGCTTCGCAGAATCGCTTTTGTGCAGAAAACAGTAACACTTGTTCAGAACGAAAGAAAGCACAGAGCCCCAGATTTTATGTTGTCCTGGAGAGCTTGCAGAGCACTGGGGAAAAGCAGGCAGAGAATTCCCTGCTAGCACCTTCTCTGTGCCTGGGAAGCAGAAGTGTTCAAATTGCTTCGCAGAATCGCTTTTGTGCAGAAAACAGTAACACTTGTTCAGAACGAAGGAAAGCACAGAGCCCCAGATTTTATGTTGTCCTGGAGAGCTTGCAGAGCACTGGGGAAAGGCAGGCAGAGAATTCCCTGCTAGCACCTTCTCTGTGCCTGGGAAACAGAAGTGTTCACATTGCTTCGCAGAATCGCTTTTGTGCAGAAAACAGTAACACTTGTTCAGAACGAAAGAAAGCACAGAGCCCCAGATTTTATGTTGTCCTGGAGAGCTTGCAGAGCACTGGGGAAAGGCAGGCAGAGAATTCCCTGCTAGCACCTTCTCTGTGCCTGGGAAGCAGAAGTGTTCACATTGCTTCGCAGAATCGCTTTTGTGCAGAAAACAGTAACACTTGTTCAGAACGAAAGAAAGCACAGAGCCCCAGATTTTATGTTGTCCTGGAGAGCTTGCAGAGCACTGGGGAAAAGCAGGCAGAGAATTCCCTGCTAGCACCTTCTCTGTGCCTGGGAAGCAGAAGTGTTCCCATTGCTTCGCAGAATCGCTTTTGTGCAGAAAACAGTAACACTTGTTCAGAACGAAAGAAAGCACAGAGCCCCAGATTTTATGTTGTCCTGGAGAGCTTGCAGAGCACTGGGGAAAAGCAGGCAGAGAATTCCCTGCTAGCACCTTCTCTGTGCCTGGGAAGCAGAAGTCTTCACATTGCTTCGCAGAATCGCTTTTGTGCAGAAAACAGTAACACTTGTTCAGAATGAAAGAAAGCACAGAGCCCCAGATTTTATGTTGTCCTGGAGAGCTTGCAGAGCACTGGGGAAAAGCAGGCAGAGAATTCCCTGCTAGCACCTTCTCTGTGCCTGGGAAACAGAAGTGTTCCCATTGCTTCGCAGAATCGCTTTTGTGCAGAAAACAGTAACACTTGTTCAGAACGAAAGAAAGCACAGAGCCCCAGATTTTATGTTGTCCTGGAGAGCTTTCAGAGCACTGGGGAAAAGCAGGCAGAGAATTCCCTGCTAGCACCTTCTCTGTGCCTGGGAAGCAGAAGTGTTCAAATTGCTTCGCAGAATCGCTTTTGTGCAGAAAACAGTAACACTTGTTCAGAACGAAAGAAAGCACAGAGCCCCAGATTTTATGTTGTCCTGGAGAGCTTGCAGAGCACTGGGGAAAAGCAGGCAGAGAATTCCCTGCTAGCACCTTCTCTGTGCCTGGGAAGCACAAGTGTTCACATTGCTTCGCAGAATCGCTTTTGTGCAGAAAACAGTAACACTTGTTCAGAACGAAGGAAAGCACAGAGCCCCAGATTTTATGTTGTCCTGGAGAGCTTGCAGAGCACTGGGGAAAAGCAGGCAGAGAATTCCCTGCTAGCACCTTCTCTGTGCCTGGGAAACAGAAGTGTTCCCATTGCTTCGCAGAATCGCTTTTGTGCAGAAAACAGTAACACTTGTTCAGAACGAAAGAAAGCACAGAGCCCCAGATTTTATGTTGTCCTGGAGAGCTTGCAGAGCACTGGGGAAAGACAGGCAGAGAATTCCCTGCTAGCACCTTCTCTGTGCCTGGGAAGCAGAAGTGTTCACATTGCTTCGCAGAATCGCTTTTGTGCAGAAAACAGTAACACTTGTTCAGAACGAAAGAAAGCACAGAGCCCCAGATTTTATGTTGTCCTGGAGAGCTTGCAGAGCACTGGGGAAAAGCAGGCAGAGAATTCCCTGCTAGCACCTTCTCTGTGCCTGGGAAACAGAAGTGTTCCCATTGCTTCGCAGAATCGCTTTTGTGCAGAAAACAGTAACACTTGTTCAGAACGAAAGAAAGCACAGAGCCCCAGATTTTATGTTGTCCTGGAGAGCTTGCAGAGCACTGGGGAAAGGCAGGCAGAGAATTCCCTGCTAGCACCTTCTCTGTGCCTGGGAAGCAGAAGTGTTCACATTGCTTCGCAGAATCGCTTTTGTGCAGAAAACAGTAACACTTGATCAGAATGAAAGAAAGCACAGAGCCCCAGATTTTATGTTGTCCTGGAGAGCTTGCAGAGCACTGGGGAAAAGCAGGCAGAGAATTCCCTGCTAGCACCTTCTCTGTGCCTGGGAAACAGAAGTGTTCCCATTGCTTCGCAGAATCGCTTTTGTGCAGAAAACAGTAACACTTGTTCAGAACGAAAGAAAGCACAGAGCCCCAGATTTTATGTTGTCCTGGAGAGCTTGCAGAGCACTGGGGAAAGGCAGGCAGAGAATTCCCTGCTAGCACCTTCTCTGTGCCTGGGAAGCAGAAGTGTTCACATTGCTTCGCAGAATCGCTTTTGTGCAGAAAACAGTAACACTTGTTCAGAACGAAAGAAAGCACAGAGCCCCAGATTTTATGTTGTCCTGGAGAGCTTGCAGAGCACTGGGGAAAAGCAGGCAGAGAATTCCCTGCTACCACCTTCTCTGTGCCTGGGAAGCAGAAGTGTTCACATTGCTTCGCAGAATCGCTTTTGTGCAGAAAACAGTAACACTTGTTCAGAACGAAAGAAAGCACAGAGCCCCAGATTTTATGTTGTCCTGGAGAGCTTGCAGAGCACTGGGGAAAAGCAGGCAGAGAATTCCCTGCTACCACCTTCTCTGTGCCTGGGAAACAGAAGTCTTCACATTGCTTCGCAGAATCGCTTTTGTGCAGAAAACAGTAACACTTGTTCAGAACGAAGGAAAGCACAGAGCCCCAGATTTTATGTTGTCCTGGAGAGCTTGCAGAGCACTGGGGAAAGGCAGGCAGAGAATTCCCTGCTAGCACCTTCTCTGTGCCTGGGAAGCAGAAGTCTTCACATTGCTTCGCAGAATCGCTTTTGTGCAGAAAACAATAACACTTGTTCAGAACGAAAGAAAGCACAGAGCCCCAGATTTTATGTTGTCCTGGAGAGCTTGCAGAGCACTGGGGAAAGGCAGGCAGAGAATTCCCTGCTAGCACCTTCTCTGTGCCTGGGAAGCAGAAGTCTTCACATTGCTTCGCAGAATCGCTTTTGTGCAGAAAACAATAACACTTGTTCAGAACGAAAGAAAGCACAGAGCCCCAGATTTTATGTTGTCCTGGAGAGCTTGCAGAGCACTGGGGAAAAGCAGGCAGAGAATTCCCTGCTAGCACCTTCTCTGTGCCTGGGAAGCAGAAGTCTTCACATTGCTTCGCAGAATCGCTTTTGTGCAGAAAACAGTAACACTTGTTCAGAATGAAAGAAAGCACAGAGCCCCAGATTTTATGTTGTCCTGGAGAGCTTGCAGAGCACTGGGGAAAAGCAGGCAGAGAATTCCCTGCTAGCACCTTCTCTGTGCCTGGGAAACAGAAGTGTTCCCATTGCTTCGCAGAATCGCTTTTGTGCAGAAAACAGTAACACTTGTTCAGAACGAAAGAAAGCACAGAGCCCCAGATTTTATGTTGTCCTGGAGAGCTTGCAGAGCACTGGGGAAAGGCAGGCAGAGAATTCCCTGCTAGCACCTTCTCTGTGCCTGGGAAGCAGAAGTGTTCACATTGCTTCGCAGAATCGCTTTTGTGCAGAAAACAGTAACACTTGATCAGAATGAAAGAAAGCACAGAGCCCCAGATTTTATGTTGTCCTGGAGAGCTTGCAGAGCACTGGGGAAAAGCAGGCAGAGAATTCCCTGCTACCACCTTCTCTGTGCCTGGGAAGCAGAAGTGTTCACATTGCTTCGCAGAATCGCTTTTGTGCAGAAAACAGTAACACTTGTTCAGAACGAAAGAAAGCACAGAGCCCCAGATTTTATGTTGTCCTGGAGAGCTTGCAGAGCACTGGGGAAAAGCAGGCAGAGAATTCCCTGCTACCACCTTCTCTGTGCCTGGGAAACAGAAGTCTTCACATTGCTTCGCAGAATCGCTTTTGTGCAGAAAACAGTAACACTTGTTCAGAACGAAGGAAAGCACAGAGCCCCAGATTTTATGTTGTCCTGGAGAGCTTGCAGAGCACTGGGGAAAGGCAGGCAGAGAATTCCCTGCTAGCACCTTCTCTGTGCCTGGGAAGAAGAAGTGTTCACATTGCTTCGCAGAATCGCTTTTGTGCAGAAAACAATAACACTTGTTCAGAACGAAAGAAAGCACAGAGCCCCAGATTTTATGTTGTCCTGGAGAGCTTGCAGAGCACTGGGGAAAGGCAGGCAGAGAATTCCCTGCTAGCACCTTCTCTGTGCCTGGGAAGCAGAAGTGTTCACATTGCTTCGCAGAATCGCTTTTGTGCAGAAAACAGTAACACTTGTTCAGAACGAAAGAAAGCACAGAGCCCCAGATTTTATGTTGTCCTGGAGAGCTTGCAGAGCACTGGGGAAAAGCAGGCAGAGAATTCCCTGCTACCACCTTCTCTGTGCCTGGGAAGCAGAAGTCTTCACATTGCTTCGCAGAATCGCTTTTGTGCAGAAAACAGTAACACTTGTTCAGAACGAAAGAAAGCACAGAGCCCCAGATTTTATGTTGTCCTGGAGAGCTTGCAGAGCACTGGGGAAAAGCAGGCAGAGAATTCCCTGCTAGCACCTTCTCTGTGCCTGGGAAGCAGAAGTCTTCACATTGCTTCGCAGAATCGCTTTTGTGCAGAAAACAGTAACAGTTGTTCAGAACGAAAGAAAGCACAGAGCCCCAGATTTTATGTTGTCCTGGAGAGCTTGCAGAGCACTGGGGAAAGGCAGGCAGAGAATTCCCTGCTAGCACCTTCTCTGTGCCTGGGAAGCAGAAGTCTTCACATTGCTTCGCAGAATCGCTTTTGTGCAGAAAACAATAACACTTGTTCAGAACGAAAGAAAGCACAGAGCCCCAGATTTTATGTTGTCCTGGAGAGCTTGCAGAGCACTGGGGAAAGGCAGGCAGAGAATTCCCTGCTAGCACCTTCTCTGTGCCTGGGAAGCAGAAGTGTTCACATTGCTTCGCAGAATCGCTTTTGTGCAGAAAACAATAACACTTGTTCAGAACGAAAGAAAGCACAGAGCCCCAGATTTTATGTTGTCCTGGAGAGCTTGCAGAGCACTGGGGAAAAGCAGGCAGAGAATTCCCTGCTAGCACCTTCTCTGTGCCTGGGAAGCAGAAGTCTTCACATTGCTTCGCAGAATCGCTTTTGTGCAGAAAACAGTAACACTTGTTCAGAATGAAAGAAAGCACAGAGCCCCAGATTTTATGTTGTCCTGGAGAGCTTGCAGAGCACTGGGGAAAAGCAGGCAGAGAATTCCCTGCTAGCACCTTCTCTGTGCCTGGGAAGCAGAAGTCTTCACATTGCTTCGCAGAATCGCTTTTGTGCAGAAAACAGTAACAGTTGTTCAGAACGAAAGAAAGCACAGAGCCCCAGATTTTATGTTGTCCTGGAGAGCTTGCAGAGCACTGGGGAAAGGCAGGCAGAGAATTCCCTGCTAGCACCTTCTCTGTGCCTGGGAAGCAGAAGTCTTCACATTGCTTCGCAGAATCGCTTTTGTGCAGAAAACAATAACACTTGTTCAGAACGAAAGAAAGCACAGAGCCCCAGATTTTATGTTGTCCTGGAGAGCTTGCAGAGCACTGGGGAAAGGCAGGCA
This sequence comes from Strix uralensis, assembly GCF_047716275.1. Taxonomy (NCBI): domain Eukaryota; kingdom Metazoa; phylum Chordata; class Aves; order Strigiformes; family Strigidae; genus Strix; species Strix uralensis. Next base: position 349,225 of record NW_027436762.1, read on the forward strand.
GAGAATTCCCTGCTAGCACCTTCTCTGTGCCTGGGAAGCAGAAGTGTTCACATTGCTTCGCAGAATCGCTTTTGTGCAGAAAACAATAACACTTGTTCAGAACGAAAGAAAGCACAGAGCCCCAGATTTTATGTTGTCCTGGAGAGCTTGCAGAGCACTGGGGAAAAGCAGGCAGAGAATTCCCTGCTAGCACCTTCTCTGTGCCTGGGAAGCAGAAGTCTTCACATTGCTTCGCAGAATCGCTTTTGTGCAGAAAACAGTAACACTTGTTCAGAATGAAAGAAAGCACAGAGCCCCAGATTTTATGTTGTCCTGGAGAGCTTGCAGAGCACTGGGGAAAAGCAGGCAGAGAATTCCCTGCTAGCACCTTCTCTGTGCCTGGGAAACAGAAGTGTTCCCATTGCTTCGCAGAATCGCTTTTGTGCAGAAAACAGTAACACTTGTTCAGAACGAAAGAAAGCACAGAGCCCCAGATTTTATGTTGTCCTGGAGAGCTTGCAGAGCACTGGGGAAAGGCAGGCAGAGAATTCCCTGCTAGCACCTTCTCTGTGCCTGGGAAGCAGAAGTGTTCACATTGCTTCGCAGAATCGCTTTTGTGCAGAAAACAGTAACACTTGATCAGAATGAAAGAAAGCACAGAGCCCCAGATTTTATGTTGTCCTGGAGAGCTTGCAGAGCACTGGGGAAAAGCAGGCAGAGAATTCCCTGCTAGCACCTTCTCTGTGCCTGGGAAACAGAAGTGTTCCCATTGCTTCGCAGAATCGCTTTTGTGCAGAAAACAGTAACACTTGTTCAGAACGAAAGAAAGCACAGAGCCCCAGATTTTATGTTGTCCTGGAGAGCTTGCAGAGCACTGGGGAAAGGCAGGCAGAGAATTCCCTGCTACCACCTTCTCTGTGCCTGGGAAGCAGAAGTGTTCACATTGCTTCGCAGAATCGCTTTTGTGCAGAAAACAGTAACACTTGTTCAGAACGAAAGAAAGCACAGAGCCCCAGATTTTATGTTGTCCTGGAGAGCTTGCAGAGCACTGGGGAAAAGCAGGCAGAGAATTCCCTGCTACCACCTTCTCTGTGCCTGGGAAGCAGAAGTGTTCACATTGCTTCGCAGAATGGCTTTTGTGCAGAAAACAGTAACACTTGTTCAGAACGAAAGAAAGCACAGAGCCCCAGATTTTATGTTGTCCTGGAGAGCTTGCAGAGCACTGGGGAAAAGCAGGCAGAGAATTCCCTGCTACCACCTTCTCTGTGCCTGGGAAACAGAAGTCTTCACATTGCTTCGCAGAATCGCTTTTGTGCAGAAAACAGTAACACTTGTTCAGAACGAAGGAAAGCACAGAGCCCCAGATTTTATGTTGTCCTGGAGAGCTTGCAGAGCACTGGGGAAAGGCAGGCAGAGAATTCCCTGCTAGCACCTTCTCTGTGCCTGGGAAGCAGAAGTCTTCACATTGCTTCGCAGAATCGCTTTTGTGCAGAAAACAATAACACTTGTTCAGAACGAAAGAAAGCACAGAGCCCCAGATTTTATGTTGTCCTGGAGAGCTTGCAGAGCACTGGGGAAAGGCAGGCAGAGAATTCCCTGCTAGCACCTTCTCTGTGCCTGGGAAGCAGAAGTGTTCACATTGCTTCGCAGAATCGCTTTTGTGCAGAAAACAGTAACACTTGTTCAGAACGAAAGAAAGCACAGAGCCCCAGATTTTATGTTGTCCTGGAGAGCTTGCAGAGCACTGGGGAAAAGCAGGCAGAGAATTCCCTGCTACCACCTTCTCTGTGCCTGGGAAGCAGAAGTCTTCACATTGCTTCGCAGAATCGCTTTTGTGCAGAAAACAATAACACTTGTTCAGAACGAAAGAAAGCACAGAGCCCCAGATTTTATGTTGTCCTGGAGAGCTTGCAGAGCACTGGGGAAAAGCAGGCAGAGAATTCCCTGCTAGCACCTTCTCTGTGCCTGGGAAGCAGAAGTGTTCCCATTGCTTCGCAGAATCGCTTTTGTGCAGAAAACAGTAACACTTGTTCAGAACGAAAGAAAGCACAGAGCCCCAGATTTTATGTTGTCCTGGAGAGCTTGCAGAGCACTGGGGAAAAGCAGGCAGAGAATTCCCTGCTAGCACCTTCTCTGTGCCTGGGAAGCAGAAGTCTTCACATTGCTTCGCAGAATCGCTTTTGTGCAGAAAACAGTAACAGTTGTTCAGAACGAAAGAAAGCACAGAGCCCCAGATTTGCTGTTGTCCTGGAGAGCTTGCAGAGCACTGGGGAAAGGCAGGCAGAGAATTCCCTGCTAGCACCTTCTCTGTGCCTGGGAAGCAGAAGTCTTCACATTGCTTCGCAGAATCGCTTTTGTGCAGAAAACAGTAACACTTGTTCAGAACGAAAGAAAGCACAGAGCCCCAGATTTTATGTTGTCCTGGAGAGCTTGCAGAGCACTGGGGAAAGGCAGGCAGAGAATTCCCTGCTAGCACCTTCTCTGTGCCTGGGAAGCAGAAGTGTTCACATTGCTTCGCAGAATCGCTTTTGTGCAGAAAACAGTAACACTTGTTCAGAACGAAAGAAAGCACAGAGCCCCAGATTTTATGTTGTCCTGGAGAGCTTGCAGAGCACTGGGGAAAAGCAGGCAGAGAATTCCCTGCTACCACCTTCTCTGTGCCTGGGAAGCAGAAGTCTTCACATTGCTTCGCAGAATCGCTTTTGTGCAGAAAACAATAACACTTGTTCAGAACGAAAGAAAGCACAGAGCCCCAGATTTTATGTTGTCCTGGAGAGCTTGCAGAGCACTGGGGAAAAGCAGGCAGAGAATTCCCTGCTAGCACCTTCTCTGTGCCTGGGAAGCAGAAGTGTTCCCATTGCTTTGCAGAATCGCTTTTGTGCAGAAAACAGTAACACTTGTTCAGAACGAAAGAAAGCACAGAGCCCCAGATTTTATGTTGTCCTGGAGAGCTTGCAGAGCACTGGGGAAAAGCAGGCAGAGAATTCCCTGCTAGCACCTTCTCTGTGCCTGGGAAGCAGAAGTCTTCACATTGCTTCGCAGAATCGCTTTTGTGCAGAAAACAGTAACACTTGTTCAGAACGAAAGAAAGCACAGAGCCCCAGATTTGCTGTTGTCCTGGAGAGCTTGCAGAGCACTGGGGAAAGGCAGGCAGAGAATTCCCTGCTAGCACCTTCTCTGTGCCTGGGAAGCAGAAGTCTTCACATTGCTTCGCAGAATCGCTTTTGTGCAGAAAACAGTAACACTTGTTCAGAACGAAAGAAAGCACAGAGCCCCAGATTTTATGTTGTCCTGGAGAGCTTGCAGAGCACTGGGGAAAAGCAGGCAGAGAATTCCCTGCTACCACCTTCTCTGTGCCTGGGAAACAGAAGTGTTCAAATTGCTTCGCAGAATCGCTTTTGTGCAGAAAACAGTAACAGTTGTTCAGAACGAAAGAAAGCACAGAGCCCCAGATTTGCTGTTGTCCTGGAGAGCTTGCAGAGCACTGGGGAAAGGCAGGCAGAGAATTCCCTGCTAGCACCTTCTCTGTGCCTGGGAAGCAGAAGTGTTCACATTGCTTCGCAGAATCGCTTTTGTGCAGAAAACAGTAACACTTGTTCAGAACGAAAGAAAGCACAGAGCCCCAGATTTTATGTTGTCCTGGAGAGCTTGCAGAGCACTGGGGAAAAGCAGGCAGAGAATTCCCTGCTAGCACCTTCTCTGTGCCTGGGAAGCAGAAGTGTTCAAATTGCTTCGCAGAATCGCTTTTGTGCAGAAAACAGTAACACTTGTTCAGAACGAAGGAAAGCACAGAGCCCCAGATTTTATGTTGTCCTGGAGAGCTTGCAGAGCACTGGGGAAAGGCAGGCAGAGAATTCCCTGCTAGCACCTTCTCTGTGCCTGGGAAACAGAAGTGTTCACATTGCTTCGCAGAATCGCTTTTGTGCAGAAAACAGTAACACTTGTTCAGAACGAAAGAAAGCACAGAGCCCCAGATTTTATGTTGTCCTGGAGAGCTTGCAGAGCACTGGGGAAAGGCAGGCAGAGAATTCCCTGCTAGCACCTTCTCTGTGCCTGGGAAGCAGAAGTGTTCACATTGCTTCGCAGAATCGCTTTTGTGCAGAAAACAGTAACACTTGTTCAGAACGAAAGAAAGCACAGAGCCCCAGATTTTATGTTGTCCTGGAGAGCTTGCAGAGCACTGGGGAAAAGCAGGCAGAGAATTCCCTGCTAGCACCTTCTCTGTGCCTGGGAAGCAGAAGTGTTCCCATTGCTTCGCAGAATCGCTTTTGTGCAGAAAACAGTAACACTTGTTCAGAACGAAAGAAAGCACAGAGCCCCAGATTTTATGTTGTCCTGGAGAGCTTGCAGAGCACTGGGGAAAAGCAGGCAGAGAATTCCCTGCTAGCACCTTCTCTGTGCCTGGGAAGCAGAAGTCTTCACATTGCTTCGCAGAATCGCTTTTGTGCAGAAAACAGTAACACTTGTTCAGAATGAAAGAAAGCACAGAGCCCCAGATTTTATGTTGTCCTGGAGAGCTTGCAGAGCACTGGGGAAAAGCAGGCAGAGAATTCCCTGCTAGCACCTTCTCTGTGCCTGGGAAACAGAAGTGTTCCCATTGCTTCGCAGAATCGCTTTTGTGCAGAAAACAATAACACTTGTTCAGAACGAAAGAAAGCACAGAGCCCCAGATTTTATGTTGTCCTGGAGAGCTTGCAGAGCACTGGGGAAAAGCAGGCAGAGAATTCCCTGCTAGCACCTTCTCTGTGCCTGGGAAGCAGAAGTGTTCAAATTGCTTCGCAGAATCGCTTTTGTGCAGAAAACAGTAACACTTGTTCAGAACGAAAGAAAGCACAGAGCCCCAGATTTTATGTTGTCCTGGAGAGCTTGCAGAGCACTGGGGAAAAGCAGGCAGAGAATTCCCTGCTAGCACCTTCTCTGTGCCTGGGAAGCACAAGTGTTCACATTGCTTCGCAGAATCGCTTTTGTGCAGAAAACAGTAACACTTGTTCAGAATGAAAGAAAGCACAGAGCCCCAGATTTTATGTTGTCCTGGAGAGCTTGCAGAGCACTGGGGAAAAGCAGGCAGAGAATTCCCTGCTAGCACCTTCTCTGTGCCTGGGAAACAGAAGTGTTCCCATTGCTTCGCAGAATCGCTTTTGTGCAGAAAACAGTAACACTTGTTCAGAACGAAAGAAAGCACAGAGCCCCAGATTTTATGTTGTCCTGGAGAGCTTGCAGAGCACTGGGGAAAGACAGGCAGAGAATTCCCTGCTAGCACCTTCTCTGTGCCTGGGAAGCAGAAGTGTTCACATTGCTTCGCAGAATCGCTTTTGTGCAGAAAACAGTAACACTTGTTCAGAACGAAAGAAAGCACAGAGCCCCAGATTTTATGTTGTCCTGGAGAGCTTGCAGAGCACTGGGGAAAAGCAGGCAGAGAATTCCCTGCTAGCACCTTCTCTGTGCCTGGGAAACAGAAGTGTTCCCATTGCTTCGCAGAATCGCTTTTGTGCAGAAAACAGTAACACTTGTTCAGAACGAAAGAAAGCACAGAGCCCCAGATTTTATGTTGTCCTGGAGAGCTTGCAGAGCACTGGGGAAAGGCAGGCAGAGAATTCCCTGCTAGCACCTTCTCTGTGCCTGGGAAGCAGAAGTGTTCACATTGCTTCGCAGAATCGCTTTTGTGCAGAAAACAGTAACACTTGATCAGAATGAAAGAAAGCACAGAGCCCCAGATTTTATGTTGTCCTGGAGAGCTTGCAGAGCACTGGGGAAAAGCAGGCAGAGAATTCCCTGCTAGCACCTTCTCTGTGCCTGGGAAACAGAAGTGTTCCCATTGCTTCGCAGAATCGCTTTTGTGCAGAAAACAGTAACACTTGTTCAGAACGAAAGAAAGCACAGAGCCCCAGATTTTATGTTGTCCTGGAGAGCTTGCAGAGCACTGGGGAAAGGCAGGCAGAGAATTCCCTGCTAGCACCTTCTCTGTGCCTGGGAAGCAGAAGTGTTCACATTGCTTCGCAGAATCGCTTTTGTGCAGAAAACAGTAACACTTGTTCAGAACGAAAGAAAGCACAGAGCCCCAGATTTTATGTTGTCCTGGAGAGCTTGCAGAGCACTGGGGAAAAGCAGGCAGAGAATTCCCTGCTACCACCTTCTCTGTGCCTGGGAAGCAGAAGTGTTCACATTGCTTCGCAGAATCGCTTTTGTGCAGAAAACAGTAACACTTGTTCAGAACGAAAGAAAGCACAGAGCCCCAGATTTTATGTTGTCCTGGAGAGCTTGCAGAGCACTGGGGAAAAGCAGGCAGAGAATTCCCTGCTACCACCTTCTCTGTGCCTGGGAAACAGAAGTCTTCACATTGCTTCGCAGAATCGCTTTTGTGCAGAAAACAGTAACACTTGTTCAGAACGAAGGAAAGCACAGAGCCCCAGATTTTATGTTGTCCTGGAGAGCTTGCAGAGCACTGGGGAAAGGCAGGCAGAGAATTCCCTGCTAGCACCTTCTCTGTGCCTGGGAAGCAGAAGTCTTCACATTGCTTCGCAGAATCGCTTTTGTGCAGAAAACAATAACACTTGTTCAGAACGAAAGAAAGCACAGAGCCCCAGATTTTATGTTGTCCTGGAGAGCTTGCAGAGCACTGGGGAAAGGCAGGCAGAGAATTCCCTGCTAGCACCTTCTCTGTGCCTGGGAAGCAGAAGTGTTCACATTGCTTCGCAGAATCGCTTTTGTGCAGAAAACAATAACACTTGTTCAGAACGAAAGAAAGCACAGAGCCCCAGATTTTATGTTGTCCTGGAGAGCTTGCAGAGCACTGGGGAAAAGCAGGCAGAGAATTCCCTGCTAGCACCTTCTCTGTGCCTGGGAAGCAGAAGTCTTCACATTGCTTCGCAGAATCGCTTTTGTGCAGAAAACAGTAACACTTGTTCAGAACGAAGGAAAGCACAGAGCCCCAGATTTTATGTTGTCCTGGAGAGCTTGCAGAGCACTGGGGAAAGGCAGGCAGAGAATTCCCTGCTAGCACCTTCTCTGTGCCTGGGAAACAGAAGTGTTCACATTGCTTCGCAGAATCGCTTTTGTGCAGAAAACAGTAACACTTGTTCAGAACGAAAGAAAGCACAGAGCCCCAGATTTTATGTTGTCCTGGAGAGCTTGCAGAGCACTGGGGAAAGGCAGGCAGAGAATTCCCTGCTAGCACCTTCTCTGTGCCTGGGAAGCAGAAGTGTTCACATTGCTTCGCAGAATCGCTTTTGTGCAGAAAACAGTAACACTTGTTCAGAACGAAAGAAAGCACAGAGCCCCAGATTTTATGTTGTCCTGGAGAGCTTGCAGAGCACTGGGGAAAAGCAGGCAGAGAATTCCCTGCTAGCACCTTCTCTGTGCCTGGGAAGCAGAAGTGTTCCCATTGCTTCGCAGAATCGCTTTTGTGCAGAAAACAGTAACACTTGTTCAGAACGAAAGAAAGCACAGAGCCCCAGATTTTATGTTGTCCTGGAGAGCTTGCAGAGCACTGGGGAAAAGCAGGCAGAGAATTCCCTGCTAGCACCTTCTCTGTGCCTGGGAAGCAGAAGTCTTCACATTGCTTCGCAGAATCGCTTTTGTGCAGAAAACAGTAACACTTGTTCAGAATGAAAGAAAGCACAGAGCCCCAGATTTTATGTTGTCCTGGAGAGCTTGCAGAGCACTGGGGAAAAGCAGGCAGAGAATTCCCTGCTAGCACCTTCTCTGTGCCTGGGAAACAGAAGTGTTCCCATTGCTTCGCAGAATCGCTTTTGTGCAGAAAACAGTAACACTTGTTCAGAACGAAAGAAAGCACAGAGCCCCAGATTTTATGTTGTCCTGGAGAGCTTTCAGAGCACTGGGGAAAAGCAGGCAGAGAATTCCCTGCTAGCACCTTCTCTGTGCCTGGGAAGCAGAAGTGTTCAAATTGCTTCGCAGAATCGCTTTTGTGCAGAAAACAGTAACACTTGTTCAGAACGAAAGAAAGCACAGAGCCCCAGATTTTATGTTGTCCTGGAGAGCTTGCAGAGCACTGGGGAAAAGCAGGCAGAGAATTCCCTGCTAGCACCTTCTCTGTGCCTGGGAAGCACAAGTGTTCACATTGCTTCGCAGAATCGCTTTTGTGCAGAAAACAGTAACACTTGTTCAGAACGAAGGAAAGCACAGAGCCCCAGATTTTATGTTGTCCTGGAGAGCTTGCAGAGCACTGGGGAAAAGCAGGCAGAGAATTCCCTGCTAGCACCTTCTCTGTGCCTGGGAAACAGAAGTGTTCCCATTGCTTCGCAGAATCGCTTTTGTGCAGAAAACAGTAACACTTGTTCAGAACGAAAGAAAGCACAGAGCCCCAGATTTTATGTTGTCCTGGAGAGCTTGCAGAGCACTGGGGAAAGACAGGCAGATAATTCCCTGCTAGCACCTTCTCTGTGCCTGGGAAGCAGAAGTGTTCACATTGCTTCGCAGAATCGCTTTTGTGCAGAAAACAGTAACACTTGTTCAGAACGAAAGAAAGCACAGAGCCCCAGATTTTATGTTGTCCTGGAGAGCTTGCAGAGCACTGGGGAAAAGCAGGCAGAGAATTCCCTGCTAGCACCTTCTCTGTGCCTGGGAAACAGAAGTGTTCCCATTGCTTCGCAGAATCGCTTTTGTGCAGAAAACAGTAACACTTGTTCAGAACGAAAGAAAGCACAGAGCCCCAGATTTTATGTTGTCCTGGAGAGCTTGCAGAGCACTGGGGAAAGGCAGGCAGAGAATTCCCTGCTAGCACCTTCTCTGTGCCTGGGAAGCAGAAGTGTTCACATTGCTTCGCAGAATCGCTTTTGTGCAGAAAACAGTAACACTTGATCAGAATGAAAGAAAGCACAGAGCCCCAGATTTTATGTTGTCCTGGAGAGCTTGCAGAGCACTGGGGAAAAGCAGGCAGAGAATTCCCTGCTAGCACCTTCTCTGTGCCTGGGAAACAGAAGTGTTCCCATTGCTTCGCAGAATCGCTTTTGTGCAGAAAACAGTAACACTTGTTCAGAACGAAGGAAAGCACAGAGCCCCAGATTTTATGTTGTCCTGGAGAGCTTGCAGAGCACTGGGGAAAGGCAGGCAGAGAATTCCCTGCTAGCACCTTCTCTGTGCCTGGGAAGCAGAAGTCTTCACATTGCTTCGCAGAATCGCTTTTGTGCAGAAAACAATAACACTTGTTCAGAACGAAAGAAAGCACAGAGCCCCAGATTTTATGTTGTCCTGGAGAGCTTGCAGAGCACTGGGGAAAGGCAGGCAGAGAATTCCCTGCTAGCACCTTCTCTGTGCCTGGGAAGCAGAAGTGTTCACATTGCTTCGCAGAATCGCTTTTGTGCAGAAAACAATAACACTTGTTCAGAACGAAAGAAAGCACAGAGCCCCAGATTTTATGTTGTCCTGGAGAGCTTGCAGAGCACTGGGGAAAAGCAGGCAGAGAATTCCCTGCTAGCACCTTCTCTGTGCCTGGGAAGCAGAAGTCTTCACATTGCTTCGCAGAATCGCTTTTGTGCAGAAAACAGTAACACTTGTTCAGAATGAAAGAAAGCACAGAGCCCCAGATTTTATGTTGTCCTGGAGAGCTTGCAGAGCACTGGGGAAAAGCAGGCAGAGAATTCCCTGCTAGCACCTTCTCTGTGCCTGGGAAACAGAAGTGTTCCCATTGCTTCGCAGAATCGCTTTTGTGCAGAAAACAGTAACACTTGTTCAGAACGAAAGAAAGCACAGAGCCCCAGATTTTATGTTGTCCTGGAGAGCTTGCAGAGCACTGGGGAAAGGCAGGCAGAGAATTCCCTGCTAGCACCTTCTCTGTGCCTGGGAAGCAGAAGTGTTCACATTGCTTCGCAGAATCGCTTTTGTGCAGAAAACAGTAACACTTGTTCAGAACGAAAGAAAGCACAGAGCCCCAGATTTTATGTTGTCCTGGAGAGCTTGCAGAGCACTGGGGAAAAGCAGGCAGAGAATTCCCTGCTAGCACCTTCTCTGTGCCTGGGAAACAGAAGTGTTCCCATTGCTTCGCAGAATCGCTTTTGTGCAGAAAACAGTAACACTTGTTCAGAACGAAAGAAAGCACAGAGCCCCAGATTTTATGTTGTCCTGGAGAGCTTGCAGAGCACTGGGGAAAGGCAGGCAGAGAATTCCCTGCTACCACCTTCTCTGTGCCTGGGAAGCAGAAGTGTTCACATTGCTTCGCAGAATCGCTTTTGTGCAGAAAACAGTAACACTTGTTCAGAACGAAAGAAAGCACAGAGCCCCAGATTTTATGTTGTCCTGGAGAGCTTGCAGAGCACTGGGGAAAAGCAGGCAGAGAATTCCCTGCTACCACCTTCTCTGTGCCTGGGAAGCAGAAGTGTTCACATTGCTTCGCAGAATCGCTTTTGTGCAGAAAACAGTAACACTTGTTCAGAACGAAAGAAAGCACAGAGCCCCAGATTTTATGTTGTCCTGGAGAGCTTGCAGAGCACTGGGGAAAAGCAGGCAGAGAATTCCCTGCTACCACCTTCTCTGTGCCTGGGAAACAGAAGTCTTCACATTGCTTCGCAGAATCGCTTTTGTGCAGAAAACAGTAACACTTGTTCAGAACGAAGGAAAGCACAGAGCCCCAGATTTTATGTTGTCCTGGAGAGCTTGCAGAGCACTGGGGAAAGGCAGGCAGAGAATTCCCTGCTAGCACCTTCTCTGTGCCTGGGAAGCAGAAGTCTTCACATTGCTTCGCAGAATCGCTTTTGTGCAGAAAACAATAACACTTGTTCAGAACGAAAGAAAGCACAGAGCCCCAGATTTTATGTTGTCCTGGAGAGCTTGCAGAGCACTGGGGAAAGGCAGGCAGAGAATTCCCTGCTAGCACCTTCTCTGTGCCTGGGAAGCAGAAGTCTTCACATTGCTTCGCAGAATCGCTTTTGTGCAGAAAACAATAACACTTGTTCAGAACGAAAGAAAGCACAGAGCCCCAGATTTTATGTTGTCCTGGAGAGCTTGCAGAGCACTGGGGAAAGGCAGGCAGAGAATTCCCTGCTAGCACCTTCTCTGTGCCTGGGAAGCAGAAGTGTTCACATTGCTTCGCAGAATCGCTTTTGTGCAGAAAACAGTAACACTTGTTCAGAACGAAAGAAAGCACAGAGCCCCAGATTTTATGTTGTCCTGGAGAGCTTGCAGAGCACTGGGGAAAGGCAGGCAGAGAATTCCCTGCTAGCACCTTCTCTGTGCCTGGGAAGCAGAAGTGTTCACATTGCTTCGCAGAATCGCTTTTGTGCAGAAAACAGTAACACTTGTTCAGAACGAAAGAAAGCACAGAGCCCCAGATTTTATGTTGTCCTGGAGAGCTTGCAGAGCACTGGGGAAAAGCAGGCAGAGAATTCCCTGCTAGCACCTTCTCTGTGCCTGGGAAACAGAAGTGTTCCCATTGCTTCGCAGAATCGCTTTTGTGCAGAAAACAGTAACACTTGTTCAGAACGAAAGAAAGCACAGAGCCCCAGATTTTATGTTGTCCTGGAGAGCTTGCAGAGCACTGGGGAAAGGCAGGCAGAGAATTCCCTGCTAGCACCTTCTCTGTGCCTGGGAAGCAGAAGTGTTCACATTGCTTCGCAGAATCGCTTTTGTGCAGAAAACAGTAACACTTGTTCAGAACGAAAGAAAGCACAGAGCCCCAGATTTTATGTTGTCCTGGAGAGCTTGCAGAGCACTGGGGAAAAGCAGGCAGAGAATTCCCTGCTACCACCTTCTCTGTGCCTGGGAAGCAGAAGTGTTCACATTGCTTCGCAGAATCGCTTTTGTGCAGAAAACAGTAACACTTGTTCAGAACGAAAGAAAGCACAGAGCCCCAGATTTTATGTTGTCCTGGAGAGCTTGCAGAGCACTGGGGAAAAGCAGGCAGAGAATTCCCTGCTACCACCTTCTCTGTGCCTGGGAAACAGAAGTCTTCACATTGCTTCGCAGAATCGCTTTTGTGCAGAAAACAGTAACACTTGTTCAGAACGAAGGAAAGCACAGAGCCCCAGATTTTATGTTGTCCTGGAGAGCTTGCAGAGCACTGGGGAAAGGCAGGCAGAGAATTCCCTGCTAGCACCTTCTCTGTGCCTGGGAAGCAGAAGTCTTCACATTGCTTCGCAGAATCGCTTTTGTGCAGAAAACAATAACACTTGTTCAGAACGAAAGAAAGCACAGAGCCCCAGATTTTATGTTGTCCTGGAGAGCTTGCAGAGCACTGGGGAAAGGCAGGCAGAGAATTCCCTGCTAGCACCTTCTCTGTGCCTGGGAAGCAGAAGTGTTCACATTGCTTCGCAGAATCGCTTTTGTGCAGAAAACAGTAACACTTGTTCAGAACGAAAGAAAGCACAGAGCCCCAGATTTTATGTTGTCCTGGAGAGCTTGCAGAGCACTGGGGAAAAGCAGGCAGAGAATTCCCTGCTAGCACCTTCTCTGTGCCTGGGAAGCAGAAGTGTTCCCATCGCTTTTGTGCAGAAAACAGTAACACTTGTTCAGAACGAAAGAAAGCACAGAGCCCCAGATTTTATGTTTTCCTGGAGAGCTTGCAGAGCACTGGGGAAAGGAGGGCAGAGAATTCCCTGCTATCACCTTCTCTGTGCCTGTTCACACTGCTTCGCAGAATCGCTTTTGTGCAGAAAACAGTAACACTTGTTCAGAACGAAAGAAAGCACAGAGCCCCAGATTTTATGTTGTCCTGGAGAGCTTGCAGAGCACTGGGGAAAGGCAGGCAGAGAATTCCCTGCTAGCACCTTCTCTGTGCCTGGGAAGCAGAAGTGTTCACATTGCTTCGCAGAATCGCTTTTGTGCAGAAAACAGTAACACTTGTTCAGAACGAAAGAAAGCACAGAGCCCCAGATTTACTGTTGTCCTGGAGAGCTTGCAGAGCACTGGGGAAAGGCAGGCAGAGAATTCCCTGCTAGCACCTTCTCTGTGCCTGGGAAGCAGAAGTGTTCACATTGCTTCGCAGAATCGCTTTTGTGCAGAAAACAGTAACACTTGATCAGAACGAAAGAAAGCACAGAGCCCCAGATTTTATGTTGTCCTGGAGAGCTTGCAGAGCACTGGGGAAAGGCAGGTAGAGAATTCCCTGCTAGCACCTTCTCTGTTCCTGGGAAGCAGAAGTGTTCACATTGCTTCGCAGAATCGCTTTTGTGCAGAAAACAGTAACACTTGTTCAGAACGAAAGAAAGCACAGAGCCCCAGATTTTATGTTGTCCTGGAGAGCTTGCAGAGCACTGGGGAAAGGCAGGCAGAGAATTCCCTGCTAGCACCTTCTCTGTGCCTGGGAAGCAGAAGTGTTCACATTGCTTCGCAGAATCGCTTTTGTGCAGAAAACAGTAACACTTGTTCAGAACGAAAGAAAGCACAGAGCCCCAGATTTTATGTTGTCCTGGAGAGCTTGCAGAGCACTGGGGAAAGGCAGGCAGAGAATTCCCTGCTAGCACCTTCTCTGTGCCTGGGAAGCAGAAGTGTTCACATTGCTTCGCAGAATCGCTTTTGTGCAGAAAACAGTAACACTTGTTCAGAACGAATGAAAGCACAGAGCCCCAGATTTTATGTTGTCCTGGAGAGCTTGCAGAGCACTGGGGAAGGGCAGGTAGAGAATTCCCTGCTAGCACCTTCTCTGTTCCTGGGAAGCAGAAGTGTTCACATTGCTTCGCAGAATCGCTTTTGTGCAGAAAACACTAACACTTGTTCAGAACGAAAGAAAGCACAGAGCCCCAGATTTTATGTTTTCCTGGAGAGCTTGCAGAGCACTGGGGAAAGGAGGGCAGAGAATTCCCTGCTAGCACCTTCTCTGTGCCTGTTCACACTGCTTCGCAGAATCGCTTTTGTGCAGAAAACAGTAACACTTGTTCAGAACGAAAGAAAGCACAGAGCCCCAGATTTTATGTTGTCCTGGAGAGCTTGCAGAGCACTGGGGAAAGGCAGGCAGAGAATTCCCTGCTAGCACCTTCTCTGTGCCTGGGAAGCAGAAGTGTTCACATTGCTTCGCAGAATCGCTTTTGTGCAGAAAACAGTAACACTTGTTCAGAACGAAAGAAAGCACAGAGCCCCAGATTTACTGTTGTCCTGGAGAGCTTGCAGAGCACTGGGGAAAGGCAGGCAGAGAATTCCCTGCTAGCACCTTCTCTGTGCCTGTTCACACTGCTTCGCAGAATCGCTTTTGTGCAGAAAACAGTAACACTTGTTCAGAACGAAAGAAAGCACAGAGCCCCAGATTTACTGTTGTCCTGGAGAGCTTGCAGAGCACTGGGGAAAGGCAGGCAGAGAATTCCCTGCTAGCACCTTCTCTGTGCCTGGGAAGCAGAAGTGTTCACATTGCTTCGCAGAATCGCTTTTGTGCAGAAAACAGTAACACTTGTTCAGAACGAAAGAAAGCACAGAGCCCCAGATTTTATGTTGTCCTGGAGAGCTTGCAGAGCACTGGGGAAAGGCAGGCAGAGAATTCCCTGCTAGCACCTTCTCTGTGCCTGGGAAGCAGAAGTGTTCACATTGCTTCGCAGAATCGCTTTTGTGCAGAAAACAGTAACACTTGTTCAGAACGAAAGAAAGCACAGAGCCCCAGATTTTATGTTGTCCTGGAGAGCTTGCAGAGCACTGGGGAAAGGCAGGCAGAGAATTCCCTGCTAGCACCTTCTCTGTGCCTGGGAAGCAGAAGTGTTCACATTGCTTCGCAGAATCGCTTTTGTGCAGAAAACAGTAACACTTGTTCAGAACAAAAGAAAGCACAGAGCCCCAGATTTTATGTTGTCCTGGAGAGCTTGCAGAGCACTGGGGAAAGGCAGGCAGAGAATTCCCTGCTAGCACCTTCTCTGTGCCTGGGAAGCAGAAGTGTTCACATTGCTTCTCAGAATCGATTTTGTGCAGAAAACAGTAACACTTGATCAGAACGAAAGAAAGCACAGAGCCCCAGATTTTATGTTGTCCTGGAGAGCTTGCAGAGCACTGGGGAAAGGCAGGTAGAGAATTCCCTGCTAGCACCTTCTCTGTGCTTGGGAAGCAGAAGTGTTCACATTGCTTCTCAGAATCGCTTTTGTGCAGAAAACAGTAACACTTGTTCAGAACGAAAGAAAGCACAGAGCCCCAGATTTTATGTTGTCCTGGAGAGCTTGCAGAGCACTGGGGAAAGGCAGGCAGAGAATTCCCTGCTAGCACCTTCTCTGTGCCTGGGAAGCAGAAGTGTTCACATTGCTTCTCAGAATCGATTTTGTGCAGAAAACAGTAACACTTGTTCAGAACGAAAGAAAGCACAGAGCCCCAGATTTTATGTTGTCCTGGAGAGCTTGCAGAGCACTGGGGAAAGGCAGGTAGAGAATTCCCTGCTAGCACCTTCTCTGTGCCTGGGAAGCAGAAGTGTTCACATTGCTTCGCAGAATCGCTTTTGTGCAGAAAACAGTAACACTTGTTCAGAACGAAAGAAAGCACAGAGCCCCAGATTTGCTGTTGTCCTGGAGAGCTTGCAGAGCACTGGGGAAGGGCAGGTAGAGAATTCCCTGCTAGCACCTTCTCTGTTCCTGGGAAGCAGAAGTGTTCACATTGCTTCGCAGAATCGCTTTTGTGCAGAAAACAGTAACACTTGTTCAGAACGAAAGAAAGCACAGAGCCCCAGATTTTATGTTTTCCTGGAGAGCTTGCAGAGCACTGGGGAAAGGAGGGCAGAGAATTCCCTGCTAGCACCTTCTCTGTGCCTGTTCACACTGCTTCGCAGAATCGCTTTTGTGCAGAAAACAGTAACACTTGTTCAGAACGAAAGAAAGCACAGAGCCCCAGATTTTATGTTGTCCTGGAGAGCTTGCAGAGCACTGGGGAAAGGCAGGCAGAGAATTCCCTGCTAGCACCTTCTCTGTGCCTGGGAAGCAGAAGTGTTCACATTGCTTCGCAGAATCGCTTTTGTGCAGAAAACAGTAACACTTGTTCAGAACGAAAGAAAGCACAGAGCCCCAGATTTACTGTTGTCCTGGAGAGCTTGCAGAGCACTGGGGAAAGGCAGGCAGAGAATTCCCTGCTAGCACCTTCTCTGTGCCTGGGAAGCAGAAGTGTTCACATTGCTTCGCAGAATCGCTTTTGTGCAGAAAACAGTAACACTTGATCAGAACGAAAGAAAGCACAGAGCCCCAGATTTTATGTTGTCCTGGAGAGCTTGCAGAGCACTGGGGAAAGGCAGGTAGAGAATTCCCTGCTAGCACCTTCTCTGTGCCTGGGAAGCAGAAGTGTTCACATTGCTTCGCAGAATCGCTTTTGTGCAGATAACAGTAACACTTGTTCAGAACGAAAGAAAGCACAGAGCCCCATATTTTATGTTGTCCTGGAGAGCTTGCAGAGCACTGGGGAAGGGCAGGTAGAGAATTCCCTGCTAGCACCTTCTCTGTTCCTGGGAAGCAGAAGTGTTCACATTGCTTCGCAGAATCGCTTTTGTGCAGAAAACAGTAACACTTGTTCAGAACGAAAGAAAGCACAGAGCCCCAGATTTTATGTTGTCCTGGAGAGCTTGCAGAGCACTGGGGAAAGGAGGGCAGAGAATTCCCTGCTAGCACCTTCTCTGTGCCTGTTCACACTGCTTCGCAGAATCGCTTTTGTGCAGAAAACAGTAACACTTGTTCAGAACGAAAGAAAGCACAGAGCCCCAGATTTTATGTTGTCCTGGAGAGCTTGCAGAGCACTGGGGAAAGGCAGGCAGAGAATTCCCTGCTAGCACCTTCTCTGTGCCTGGGAAGCAGAAGTGTTCACATTGCTTCGCAGAATCGCTTTTGTGCAGAAAACAGTAACACTTGTTCAGAACGAAAGAAAGCACAGAGCCCCAGATTTACTGTTGTCCTGGAGAGCTTGCAGAGCACTGGGGAAAGGCAGGCAGAGAATTCCCTGCTAGCACCTTCTCTGTGCCTGGGAAGCAGAAGTGTTCACATTGCTTCGCAGAATCGCTTTTGTGCAGAAAACAGTAACACTTGATCAGAACGAAAGAAAGCACAGAGCCCCAGATTTTATGTTGTCCTGGAGAGCTTGCAGAGCACTGGGGAAAGGCAGGTAGAGAATTCCCTGCTAGCACCTTCTCTGTGCCTGGGAAGCAGAAGTGTTCACATTGCTTCGCAGAATCGCTTTTGTGCAGAAAACAGTAACACTTGTTCAGAACGAAAGAAAGCACAGAGCCCCAGATTTTATGTTGTCCTGGAGAGCTTGCAGAGCACTGGGGAAAGGCAGGCAGAGAATTCCCTGCTAGCACCTTCTCTGTGCCTGGGAAGCAGAAGTGTTCACATTGCTTCGCAGAATCGCTTTTGTGCAGAAAACAGTAACACTTGTTCAGAACGAAAGAAAGCACAGAGCCCCAGAGTTTATGTTGTCCTGGAGAGCTTGCAGAGCACTGGGGAAAGGCAGGCAGAGAATTCCCTGCTAGCACCTTCTCTGTGCCTGGGAAGCAGAAGTGTTCACATTGCTTCGCAGAATCGCTTTTGTGCAGAAAACAGTAACACTTGTTCAGAACGAATGAAAGCACAGAGCCCCAGATTTGCTGTTGTCCTGGAGAGCTTGCAGAGCACTGGGGAAGGGCAGGTAGAGAATTCCCTGCTAGCACCTTCTCTGTGCCTGGGAAGCAGAAGTGTTCACATTGCTTCGCAGAATCGCTTTTGTGCAGAAAACACTAACACTTGTTCAGAACGAAAGAAAGCACAGAGCCCCAGATTTTATGTTGTCCTGGAGAGCTTGCAGAGCACTGGGGAAAGGAGGGCAGAGAATTCCCTGCTAGCACCTTCTCTGTGCCTGTTCACACTGCTTCGCAGAATCGCTTTTGTGCAGAAAACAGTAACACTTGTTCAGAACGAAAGAAAGCACAGAGCCCCAGATTTTATGTTGTCCTGGAGAGCTTGCAGAGCACTGGGGAAAGGCAGGCAGAGAATTCCCTGCTAGCACCTTCTCTGTGCCTGGGAAGCAGAAGTGTTCACATTGCTTCGCAGAATCGCTTTTGTGCAGAAAACAGTAACACTTGTTCAGAACGAAAGAAAGCACAGAGCCCCAGATTTACTGTTGTCCTGGAGAGCTTGCAGAGCACTGGGGAAAGGCAGGCATTGAATTCCCTGCTAGCACCTTCTCTGTGCCTGGGAAGCAGAAGTGTTCACATTGCTTCGCAGAATCGCTTTTGTGCAGAAAACAGTAACACTTGATCAGAACGAAAGAAAGCACAGAGCCCCAGATTTTATGTTGTCCTGGAGAGCTTGCAGAGCACTGGGGAAAGGCAGGCAGAGAATTCCCTGCTAGCACCTTCTCTGTGCCTGGGAAGCAGAAGTGTTCACATTGCTTCGCAGAATCGCTTTTGTGCAGAAAACAGTAACACTTGTTCAGAACGAAAGAAAGCACAGAGCCCCAGATTTACTGTTGTCCTGGAGAGCTTGCAGAGCACTGGGGAAAGGCAGGCAGAGAATTCCCTGCTAGCACCTTCTCTGTGCCTGGGAAGCAGAAGTGTTCACATTGCTTCGCAGAATCGCTTTTGTGCAGAAAACAGTAACACTTGTTCAGAACGAAAGAAAGCACAGAGCCCCAGATTTTATGTTGTCCTGGAGAGCTTGCAGAGCACTGGGGAAAGGCAGGCAGAGAATTCCCTGCTAGCACCTTCTCTGTGCCTGGGAAGCAGAAGTGTTCACATTGCTTCGCAGAATCGCTTTTGTGCAGAAAACAGTAACACTTGTTCAGAACGAATGAAAGCACAGAGCCCCAGATTTGCTGTTGTCCTGGAGAGCTTGCAGAGCACTGGGGAAGGGCAGGTAGAGAATTCCCTGCTAGCACCTTCTCTGTTCCTGGGAAGCAGAAGTGTTCACATTGCTTCGCAGAATCGCTTTTGTGCAGAAAACACTAACACTTGTTCAGAACGAAAGAAAGCACAGAGCCCCAGATTTTATGTTTTCCTGGAGAGCTTGCAGAGCACTGGGGAAAGGAGGGCAGAGAATTCCCTGCTATCACCTTCTCTGTGCCTGTTCACACTGCTTCGCAGAATCGCTTTTGTGCAGAAAACACTAACACTTTTTCAGAACGAAAGAAAGCACAGAGCCCCAGATTTTATGTTGTCCTGGAGAGCTTGCAGAGCACTGGGGAAAGGCAGGCAGAGAATTCCCTGCTAGCACCTTCTCTGTGCCTGGGAAGCAGAAGTGTTCACATTGCTTCGCAGAATCGCTTTTGTGCAGAAAACACTAAGACTTGTTCAGAACGAAAGAAAGCACAGAGCCCCAGATTTTATGTTGTCCTGGAGAGCTTGCAGAGCACTGGGGAAAGGCAGGCAGAGAATTCCCTGCTAGCACCTTCTCTGTGCCTGGGAAGCAGAAGTGTTCACATTGCTTCGCAGAATCGCTTTTGTGCAGAAAACAGTAACACTTGTTCAGAACGAAAGAAAGCACAGAGCCCCATATTTACTGTTGTCCTGGAGAGCTTGCAGAGCACTGGGGAAAGGCAGGCAGAGAATTCCCTGCTAGCACCTTCTCTGTGCCTGGGAAGCAGAAGTGTTCACATTGCTTCGCAGAATCGCTTTTGTGCAGAAAACAGTAACACTTGTTCAGAACGAATGAAAGCACAGAGCCCCAGATTTGCTGTTGTCCTGGAGAGCTTGCAGAGCACTGGGGAAGGGCAGGTAGAGAATTCCCTGCTAGCACCTTCTCTGTTCCTGGGAAGCAGAAGTGTTCACATTGCTTCGCAGAATCGCTTTTGTGCAGAAAACAGTAACACTTGTTCAGAACGAAAGAAAGCACAGAGCCCCAGATTTTATGTTTTCCTGGAGAGCTTGCAGAGCACTGGGGAAAGGAGGGCAGAGAATTCCCTGCTATCACCTTCTCTGTGCCTGGGAAGCAGAAGTGTTCACATTGCTTCGCAGAATCGCTTTTGTGCAGAAAACAGTAACACTTGTTCAGAACGAATGAAAGCACAGAGCCCCAGATTTGCTGTTGTCCTGGAGAGCTTGCAGAGCACTGGGGAAAGGCAGGTAGAGAATTCCCTGCTAGCACCTTCTCTGTGCCTGGGAAGCAGAAGTGTTCACATTGCTTCGCAGAATCGCTTTTGTGCAGAAAACAGTAACACTTGTTCAGAACGAAAGAAAGCACAGAGCCCCAGATTTACTGTTGTCCTGGAGAGCTTGCAGAGCACTGGGGAAAGGCAGGCAGAGAATTCCCTGCTAGCACCTTCTCTGTGCCTGGGAAGCAGAAGTGTTCACATTGCTTCGCAGAATCGCTTTTGTGCAGAAAACAGTAACACTTGTTCAGAACGAAAGAAAGCACAGAGCCCCAGATTTTATGTTGTCCTGGAGAGCTTGCAGAGCACTGGGGAAAGGCAGGCAGAGAATTCCCTGCTACCACCTTCTCTGTGCCTGGGAAGCAGAAGTGTTCACATTGCTTCGCAGAATCGCTTTTGTGCAGAAAACAGTAACACTTGTTCAGAACGAATGAAAGCACAGAGCCCCAGATTTGCTGTTGTCCTGGAGAGCTTGCAGAGCACTGGGGAAGGGCAGGTAGAGAATTCCCTGCTAGCACCTTCTCTGTTCCTGGGAAGCAGAAGTGTTCACATTGCTTCGCAGAATCGCTTTTGTGCAGAAAACACTAACACTTGTTCAGAACGAAAGAAAGCACAGAGCCCCAGATTTTATGTTTTCCTGGAGAGCTTGCAGAGCACTGGGGAAAGGAGGGCAGAGAATTCCCTGCTATCACCTTCTCTGTGCCTGTTCACACTGCTTCACAGAATCGCTTTTGTGCAGAAAACACTAACACTTTTTCAGAACGAAAGAAAGCACAGAGCCCCAGATTTTATGTTGTCCTGGAGAGCTTGCAGAGCACTGGGGAAAGGCAGGCAGAGAATTCCCTGCTAGCACCTTCTCTGTGCCTGGGAAGCAGAAGTGTTCACATTGCTTCGCAGAATCGCTTTTGTGCAGAAAACACTAAGACTTGTTCAGAACGAAAGAAAGCACAGAGCCCCAGATTTTATGTTGTCCTGGAGAGCTTGCAGAGCACTGGGGAAAGGCAGGCAGAGAATTCCCTGCTAGCACCTTCTCTGTGCCTGGGAAGCAGAAGTGTTCACATTGCTTCGCAGAATCGCTTTTGTGCAGAAAACAGTAACACTTGTTCAGAACGAAAGAAAGCACAGAGCCCCATATTTACTGTTGTCCTGGAGAGCTTGCAGAGCACTGGGGAAAGGCAGGCAGAGAATTCCCTGCTAGCACCTTCTCTGTGCCTGGGAAGCAGAAGTGTTCACATTGCTTCGCAGAATCGCTTTTGTGCAGAAAACAGTAACACTTGTTCAGAACGAATGAAAGCACAGAGCCCCAGATTTGCTGTTGTCCTGGAGAGCTTGCAGAGCACTGGGGAAGGGCAGGTAGAGAATTCCCTGCTAGCACCTTCTCTGTTCCTGGGAAGCAGAAGTGTTCACATTGCTTCGCAGAATCGCTTTTGTGCAGAAAACAGTAACACTTGTTCAGAACGAAAGAAAGCACAGAGCCCCAGATTTTATATTTTCCTGGAGAGCTTGCAGAGCACTGGGGAAAGGAGGGCAGAGAATTCCCTGCTATCACCTTCTCTGTGCCTGTTCACACTGCTTCGCAGAATCGCTTTTGTGCAGAAAACAGTAACACTTGTTCAGAACGAAAGAAAGCACAGAGCCCCAGATTTTATGTTGTCCTGGAGAGCTTGCAGAGCACTGGGGAAAGGCAGGCAGAGAATTCCCTGCTAGCACCTTCTCTGTGCCTGGGAAGCAGAAGTGTTCACATTGCTTCGCAGAATCGCTTTTGTGCAGAAAACAGTAACACTTGTTCAGAACGAATGAAAGCACAGAGCCCCAGATTTGCTGTTGTCCTGGAGAGCTTGCAGAGCACTGGGGAAAGGCAGGTAGAGAATTCCCTGCTAGCACCTTCTCTGTGCCTGGGAAGCAGAAGTGTTCACATTGCTTCGCAGAATCGCTTTTGTGCAGAAAACACTAACACTTGTTCAGAACGAAAGAAAGCACAGAGCCCCAGATTTTATGTTTTCCTGGAGAGCTTGCAGAGCACTGGGGAAAGGAGGGCAGAGAATTCCCTGCTATCACCTTCTCTGTGCCTGTTCACACTGCTTCGCAGAATCGCTTTTGTGCAGAAAACAGTAACACTTGTTCAGAACGAAAGAAAGCACAGAGCCCCAGATTTTATGTTGTCCTGGAGAGCTTGCAGAGCACTGGGGAAAGGCAGGCAGAGAATTCCCTGCTAGCACCTTCTCTGTGCCTGGGAAGCAGAAGTGTTCACATTGCTTCGCAGAATCGCTTTTGTGCAGAAAACACTAAGACTTGTTCAGAACGAAAGAAAGCACAGAGCCCCAGATTTTATGTTGTCCTGGAGAGCTTGCAGAGCACTGGGGAAAGGCAGGCAGAGAATTCCCTGCTAGCACCTTCTCTGTGCCTGGGAAGCAGAAGTGTTCACATTGCTTCGCAGAATCGCTTTTGTGCAGAAAACAGTAACACTTGTTCAGAATGAAAGAAAGCACAGAGCCCCAGATTTTATGTTGTCCTGGAGAGCTTGCAGAGCACTGGGGAAAGGCAGGCAGAGAATTCCCTGCTAGCACCTTCTCTGTGCCTGGGAAGCAGAAGTGTTCACATTGCTTCGCAGAATCGCTTTTGTGCAGAAAACAGTAACACTTGTTCAGAACGAAAGAAAGCACAGAGCCCCAGATTTTATGTTGTCCTGGAGAGCTTGCAGAGCACTGGGGAAAGGCAGGCAGAGAATTCCCTGCTAGCACCTTCTCTGTGCCTGGGAAGCAGAAGTGTTCACATTGCTTCGCAGAATCGCTTTTGTGCAGAAAACAGTAACACTTGTTCAGAACGAAAGAAAGCACAGAGCCCCATATTTTATGTTGTCCTGGAGAGCTTGCAGAGCACTGGGGAAAGGCAGGCAGAGAATTCCCTGCTAGCACCTTCTCTGTGCCTGGGAAGCAGAAGTGTTCACATTGCTTCTCAGAATCGATTTTGTGCAGAAAACAGTAACACTTGATCAGAACGAAAGAAAGCACAGAGCCCCAGATTTTATGTTGTCCTGGAGAGCTTGCAGAGCACTGGGGAAAGGCAGGTAGAGAATTCCCTGCTAGCACCTTCTCTGTGCTTGGGAAGCAGAAGTGTTCACATTGCTTCGCAGAATCGCTTTTGTGCAGAAAAAAGTAACACTTGTTCAGAAGAAAAGAAAGCACAGAGCCCCAGATTTTATGTTGTCCTGGAGAGCTTGCAGAGCACTGGGGAAGGGCAGGTAGAGAATTCCCTGCTAGCACCTTCTCTGTGCCTGGGAAGCAGAAGTGTTCACATTGCTTCGCAGAATCGCTTTTGTGCAGAAAACAGTAACACTTGTTCAGAACGAAAGAAAGCACAGAGCCCCAGATTTTATGTTGTCCTGGAGAGCTTGCAGAGCACTGGGGAAAGGCAGGCAGAGAATTCCCTGCTAGCACCTTCTCTGTGCCTGGGAAGCAGAAGTGTTCACATTGCTTCGCAGAATCGCTTTTGTGCAGAAAACAGTAACACTTGATCAGAACGAAAGAAAGCACAGAGCCCCAGATTTACTGTTGTCCTGGAGAGCTTGCAGAGCACTGGGGAAAGGCAGGCAGAGAATTCCCTGCTAGCACCTTCTCTGTGCCTGGGAAGCAGAAGTGTTCACATTGCTTCGCAGAATCGCTTTTGTGCAGAAAACAGTAACACTTGTTCAGAACGAAAGAAAGCACAGAGCCCCAGATTTTATGTTGTCCTGGAGAGCTTGCAGAGCACTGGGGAAAGGCAGGCAGAGAATTCCCTGCTAGCACCTTCTCTGTGCCTGGGAAGCAGAAGTGTTCACATTGCTTCGCAGAATCGCTTTTGTGCAGAAAACAGTAACACTTGTTCAGAACGAAAGAAAGCACAGAGCCCCAGATTTTATGTTGTCCTGGAGAGCTTGCAGAGCACTGGGGAAAGGCAGGCAGAGAATTCCCTGCTAGCACCTTCTCTGTGCCTGGGAAGCAGAAGTGTTCACATTGCTTCGCAGAATCGCTTTTGTGCAGAAAACAGTAACACTTGTTCAGAACGAATGAAAGCACAGAGCCCCAGATTTGCTGTTGTCCTGGAGAGCTTGCAGAGCACTGGGGAAGGGCAGGTAGAGAATTCCCTGCTAGCACCTTCTCTGTTCCTGGGAAGCAGAAGTGTTCACATTGCTTCGCAGAATCGCTTTTGTGCAGAAAACAGTAACACTTGTTCAGAACGAAAGAAAGCACAGAGCCCCAGATTTTATGTTGTCCTGGAGAGCTTGCAGAGCACTGGGGAAAGGAGGGCAGAGAATTCCCTGCTATCACCTTCTCTGTGCCTGTTCACACTGCTTCGCAGAATCGCTTTTGTGCAGAAAACAGTAACACTTGTTCAGAACGAAAGAAAGCACAGAGCCCCAGATTTTATGTTGTCCTGGAGAGCTTGCAGAGCACTGGGGAAAGGCAGGCAGAGAATTCCCTGCTAGCACCTTCTCTGTGCCTAGGAAGCAGAAGTGTTCACATTGCTTCGCAGAATCGCTTTTGTGCAGAAAACAGTAACACTTGTTCAGAACGAAAGAAAGCACAGAGCCCCAGATTTACTGTTGTCCTGGAGAGCTTGCAGAGCACTGGGGAAAGGCAGGCAGAGAATTCCCTGCTAGCACCTTCTCTGTGCCTGGGAAGCAGAAGTGTTCACATTGCTTCGCAGAATCGCTTTTGTGCAGAAAACAGTAACACTTGATCAGAACGAAAGAAAGCACAGAGCCCCAGATTTTATGTTGTCCTGGAGAGCTTGCAGAGCACTGGGGAAAGGCAGGTAGAGAATTCCCTGCTAGCACCTTCTCTGTGCCTGGGAAGCAGAAGTGTTCACATTGCTTCGCAGAATCGCTTTTGTGCAGAAAACAGTAACACTTGTTCAGAACGAAAGAAAGCACAGAGCCCCAGATTTTATGTTGTCCTGGAGAGCTTGCAGAGCACTGGGGAAAGGCAGGCAGAGAATTCCCTGCTAGCACCTTCTCTGTGCCTGGGAAGCAGAAGTGTTCACATTGCTTCGCAGAATCGCTTTTGTGCAGAAAACAGTAACACTTGTTCAGAACGAAAGAAAGCACAGAGCCCCAGAGTTTATGTTGTCCTGGAGAGCTTGCAGAGCACTGGGGAAAGGCAGGCAGAGAATTCCCTGCTAGCACCTTCTCTGTGCCTGGGAAGCAGAAGTGTTCACATTGCTTCGCAGAATCGCTTTTGTGCAGAAAACAGTAACACTTGTTCAGAACGAATGAAAGCACAGAGCCCCAGATTTGCTGTTGTCCTGGAGAGCTTGCAGAGCACTGGGGAAGGGCAGGTAGAGAATTCCCTGCTAGCACCTTCTCTGTTCCTGGGAAGCAGAAGTGTTCACATTGCTTCGCAGAATCGCTTTTGTGCAGAAAACACTAACACTTGTTCAGAACGAAAGAAAGCACAGAGCCCCAGATTTTATGTTGTCCTGGAGAGCTTGCAGAGCACTGGGGAAAGGAGGGCAGAGAATTCCCTGCTAGCACCTTCTCTGTGCCTGTTCACACTGCTTCGCAGAATCGCTTTTGTGCAGAAAACAGTAACACTTGTTCAGAACGAAAGAAAGCACAGAGCCCCAGATTTTATGTTGTCCTGGAGAGCTTGCAGAGCACTGGGGAAAGGCAGGCAGAGAATTCCCTGCTAGCACCTTCTCTGTGCCTGGGAAGCAGAAGTGTTCACATTGCTTCGCAGAATCGCTTTTGTGCAGAAAACAGTAACACTTGTTCAGAACGAAAGAAAGCACAGAGCCCCAGATTTACTGTTGTCCTGGAGAGCTTGCAGAGCACTGGGGAAAGGCAGGCATTGAATTCCCTGCTAGCACCTTCTCTGTGCCTGGGAAGCAGAAGTGTTCACATTGCTTCGCAGAATCGCTTTTGTGCAGAAAACAGTAACACTTGATCAGAACGAAAGAAAGCACAGAGCCCCAGATTTTATGTTGTCCTGGAGAGCTTGCAGAGCACTGGGGAAAGGCAGGCAGAGAATTCCCTGCTAGCACCTTCTCTGTGCCTGGGAAGCAGAAGTGTTCACATTGCTTCGCAGAATCGCTTTTGTGCAGAAAACAGTAACACTTGTTCAGAACGAAAGAAAGCACAGAGCCCCAGATTTTATGTTGTCCTGGAGAGCTTGCAGAGCACTGGGGAAAGGCAGGCAGAGAATTCCCTGCTAGCACCTTCTCTGTGCCTGGGAAGCAGAAGTGTTCACATTGCTTCGCAGAATCGCTTTTGTGCAGAAAACAGTAACACTTGTTCAGAACGAAAGAAAGCACAGAGCCCCAGATTTACTGTTGTCCTGGAGAGCTTGCAGAGCACTGGGGAAAGGCAGGCAGAGAATTCCCTGCTAGCACCTTCTCTGTGCCTGGGAAGCAGAAGTGTTCACATTGCTTCGCAGAATCGCTTTTGTGCAGAAAACAGTAACACTTGTTCAGAACGAAAGAAAGCACAGAGCCCCAGATTTTATGTTGTCCTGGAGAGCTTGCAGAGCACTGGGGAAAGGCAGGTAGAGAATTCCCTGCTAGCACCTTCTCTGTGCCTGGGAAGCAGAAGTGTTCACATTGCTTCGCAGAATCGCTTTTGTGCAGAAAACAGTAACACTTGTTCAGAACGAAAGAAAGCACAGAGCCCCAGATTTTATGTTGTCCTGGAGAGCTTGCAGAGCACTGGGGAAAGGCAGGCAGAGAATTCCCTGCTAGCACCTTCTCTGTGCCTGGGAAGCAGAAGTGTTCACATTGCTTCGCAGAATCGCTTTTGTGCAGAAAACAGTAACACTTGTTCAGAACGAAAGAAAGCACAGAGCCCCAGAGTTTATGTTGTCCTGGAGAGCTTGCAGAGCACTGGGGAAAGGCAGGCAGAGAATTCCCTGCTAGCACCTTCTCTGTGCCTGGGAAGCAGAAGTGTTCACATTGCTTCGCAGAATCGCTTTTGTGCAGAAAACAGTAACACTTGTTCAGAACGAATGAAAGCACAGAGCCCCAGATTTGCTGTTGTCCTGGAGAGCTTGCAGAGCACTGGGGAAGGGCAGGTAGAGAATTCCCTGCTAGCACCTTCTCTGTTCCTGGGAAGCAGAAGTGTTCACATTGCTTCGCAGAATCGCTTTTGTGCAGAAAACACTAACACTTGTTCAGAACGAAAGAAAGCACAGAGCCCCAGATTTTATGTTTTCCTGGAGAGCTTGCAGAGCACTGGGGAAAGGAGGGCAGAGAATTCCCTGCTAGCACCTTCTCTGTGCCTGTTCACACTGCTTCGCAGAATCGCTTTTGTGCAGAAAACAGTAACACTTGTTCAGAACGAAAGAAAGCACAGAGCCCCAGATTTTATGTTGTCCTGGAGAGCTTGCAGAGCACTGGGGAAAGGCAGGCAGAGAATTCCCTGCTAGCACCTTCTCTGTGCCTGGGAAGCAGAAGTGTTCACATTGCTTCGCAGAATCGCTTTTGTGCAGAAAACAGTAACACTTGTTCAGAACGAAAGAAAGCACAGAGCCCCAGATTTACTGTTGTCCTGGAGAGCTTGCAGAGCACTGGGGAAAGGCAGGCAGAGAATTCCCTGCTAGCACCTTCTCTGTGCCTGGGAAGCAGAAGTGTTCACATTGCTTCGCAGAATCGCTTTTGTGCAGAAAACAGTAACACTTGATCAGAACGAAAGAAAGCACAGAGCCCCAGATTTTATGTTGTCCTGGAGAGCTTGCAGAGCACTGGGGAAAGGCAGGCAGAGAATTCCCTGCTAGCACCTTCTCTGTGCCTGGGAAGCAGAAGTGTTCACATTGCTTCGCAGAATCGCTTTTGTGCAGAAAACACTAAGACTTGTTCAGAACGAAAGAAAGCACAGAGCCCCAGATTTTATGTTGTCCTGGAGAGCTTGCAGAGCACTGGGGAAAGGCAGGCAGAGAATTCCCTGCTAGCACCTTCTCTGTGCCTGGGAAGCAGAAGTGTTCACATTGCTTCGCAGAATCGCTTTTGTGCAGAAAACAGTAACACTTGTTCAGAACGAAAGAAAGCACAGAGCCCCATATTTACTGTTGTCCTGGAGAGCTTGCAGAGCACTGGGGAAAGGCAGGCAGAGAATTCCCTGCTAGCACCTTCTCTGTGCCTGGGAAGCAGAAGTGTTCACATTGCTTCGCAGAATCGCTTTTGTGCAGAAAACAGTAACACTTGTTCAGAACGAATGAAAGCACAGAGCCCCAGATTTGCTGTTGTCCTGGAGAGCTTGCAGAGCACTGGGGAAGGGCAGGTAGAGAATTCCCTGCTAGCACCTTCTCTGTTCCTGGGAAGCAGAAGTGTTCACATTGCTTCGCAGAATCGCTTTTGTGCAGAAAACAGTAACACTTGTTCAGAACGAAAGAAAGCACAGAGCCCCAGATTTTATGTTTTCCTGGAGAGCTTGCAGAGCACTGGGGAAAGGAGGGCAGAGAATTCCCTGCTATCACCTTCTCTGTGCCTGGGAAGCAGAAGTGTTCACATTGCTTCGCAGAATCGCTTTTGTGCAGAAAACAGTAACACTTGTTCAGAACGAATGAAAGCACAGAGCCCCAGATTTGCTGTTGTCCTGGAGAGCTTGCAGAGCACTGGGGAAAGGCAGGTAGAGAATTCCCTGCTAGCACCTTCTCTGTGCCTGGGAAGCAGAAGTGTTCACATTGCTTCGCAGAATCGCTTTTGTGCAGAAAACAGTAACACTTGTTCAGAACGAAAGAAAGCACAGAGCCCCAGATTTACTGTTGTCCTGGAGAGCTTGCAGAGCACTGGGGAAAGGCAGGCAGAGAATTCCCTGCTAGCACCTTCTCTGTGCCTGGGAAGCAGAAGTGTTCACATTGCTTCGCAGAATCGCTTTTGTGCAGAAAACAGTAACACTTGTTCAGAACGAAAGAAAGCACAGAGCCCCAGATTTTATGTTGTCCTGGAGAGCTTGCAGAGCACTGGGGAAAGGCAGGCAGAGAATTCCCTGCTAGCACCTTCTCTGTGCCTGGGAAGCAGAAGTGTTCACATTGCTTCGCAGAATCGCTTTTGTGCAGAAAACACTAAGACTTGTTCAGAACGAAAGAAAGCACAGAGCCCCAGATTTTATGTTGTCCTGGAGAGCTTGCAGAGCACTGGGGAAAGGCAGGCAGAGAATTCCCTGCTAGCACCTTCTCTGTGCCTGGGAAGCAGAAGTGTTCACATTGCTTCGCAGAATCGCTTTTGTGCAGAAAACA
Source organism: Strix uralensis (assembly GCF_047716275.1). Lineage (NCBI taxonomy): Eukaryota > Metazoa > Chordata > Aves > Strigiformes > Strigidae > Strix > Strix uralensis. The sequence continues at coordinate 378,360 of NW_027436762.1, forward strand.
GTAACACTTGTTCAGAACGAAAGAAAGCACAGAGCCCCATATTTACTGTTGTCCTGGAGAGCTTGCAGAGCACTGGGGAAAGGCAGGCAGAGAATTCCCTGCTAGCACCTTCTCTGTGCCTGGGAAGCAGAAGTGTTCACATTGCTTCGCAGAATCGCTTTTGTGCAGAAAACAGTAACACTTGTTCAGAACGAATGAAAGCACAGAGCCCCAGATTTGCTGTTGTCCTGGAGAGCTTGCAGAGCACTGGGGAAGGGCAGGTAGAGAATTCCCTGCTAGCACCTTCTCTGTTCCTGGGAAGCAGAAGTGTTCACATTGCTTCGCAGAATCGCTTTTGTGCAGAAAACAGTAACACTTGTTCAGAACGAAAGAAAGCACAGAGCCCCAGATTTTATATTTTCCTGGAGAGCTTGCAGAGCACTGGGGAAAGGAGGGCAGAGAATTCCCTGCTATCACCTTCTCTGTGCCTGTTCACACTGCTTCGCAGAATCGCTTTTGTGCAGAAAACAGTAACACTTGTTCAGAACGAAAGAAAGCACAGAGCCCCAGATTTTATGTTGTCCTGGAGAGCTTGCAGAGCACTGGGGAAAGGCAGGCAGAGAATTCCCTGCTAGCACCTTCTCTGTGCCTGGGAAGCAGAAGTGTTCACATTGCTTCGCAGAATCGCTTTTGTGCAGAAAACAGTAACACTTGTTCAGAACGAATGAAAGCACAGAGCCCCAGATTTGCTGTTGTCCTGGAGAGCTTGCAGAGCACTGGGGAAAGGCAGGTAGAGAATTCCCTGCTAGCACCTTCTCTGTGCCTGGGAAGCAGAAGTGTTCACATTGCTTCGCAGAATCGCTTTTGTGCAGAAAACACTAACACTTGTTCAGAACGAAAGAAAGCACAGAGCCCCAGATTTTATGTTTTCCTGGAGAGCTTGCAGAGCACTGGGGAAAGGAGGGCAGAGAATTCCCTGCTATCACCTTCTCTGTGCCTGTTCACACTGCTTCGCAGAATCGCTTTTGTGCAGAAAACAGTAACACTTGTTCAGAACGAAAGAAAGCACAGAGCCCCAGATTTTATGTTGTCCTGGAGAGCTTGCAGAGCACTGGGGAAAGGCAGGCAGAGAATTCCCTGCTAGCACCTTCTCTGTGCCTGGGAAGCAGAAGTGTTCACATTGCTTCGCAGAATCGCTTTTGTGCAGAAAACACTAAGACTTGTTCAGAACGAAAGAAAGCACAGAGCCCCAGATTTTATGTTGTCCTGGAGAGCTTGCAGAGCACTGGGGAAAGGCAGGCAGAGAATTCCCTGCTAGCACCTTCTCTGTGCCTGGGAAGCAGAAGTGTTCACATTGCTTCGCAGAATCGCTTTTGTGCAGAAAACAGTAACACTTGTTCAGAACGAAAGAAAGCACAGAGCCCCAGATTTTATGTTGTCCTGGAGAGCTTGCAGAGCACTGGGGAAAGGCAGGCAGAGAATTCCCTGCTAGCACCTTCTCTGTGCCTGGGAAGCAGAAGTGTTCACATTGCTTCGCAGAATCGCTTTTGTGCAGAAAACAGTAACACTTGTTCAGAACGAAAGAAAGCACAGAGCCCCATATTTTATGTTGTCCTGGAGAGCTTGCAGAGCACTGGGGAAAGGCAGGCAGAGAATTCCCTGCTAGCACCTTCTCTGTGCCTGGGAAGCAGAAGTGTTCACATTGCTTCTCAGAATCGATTTTGTGCAGAAAACAGTAACACTTGATCAGAACGAAAGAAAGCACAGAGCCCCAGATTTTATGTTGTCCTGGAGAGCTTGCAGAGCACTGGGGAAAGGCAGGTAGAGAATTCCCTGCTAGCACCTTCTCTGTGCTTGGGAAGCAGAAGTGTTCACATTGCTTCGCAGAATCGCTTTTGTGCAGAAAAAAGTAACACTTGTTCAGAACAAAAGAAAGCACAGAGCCCCAGATTTTATGTTGTCCTGGAGAGCTTGCAGAGCACTGGGGAAGGGCAGGTAGAGAATTCCCTGCTAGCACCTTCTCTGTGCCTGGGAAGCAGAAGTGTTCACATTGCTTCGCAGAATCGCTTTTGTGCAGAAAACAGTAACACTTGTTCAGAACGAAAGAAAGCACAGAGCCCCAGATTTTATGTTGTCCTGGAGAGCTTGCAGAGCACTGGGGAAAGGCAGGCAGAGAATTCCCTGCTAGCACCTTCTCTGTGCCTGGGAAGCAGAAGTGTTCACATTGCTTCGCAGAATCGCTTTTGTGCAGAAAACAGTAACACTTGATCAGAACGAAAGAAAGCACAGAGCCCCAGATTTACTGTTGTCCTGGAGAGCTTGCAGAGCACTGGGGAAAGGCAGGCAGAGAATTCCCTGCTAGCACCTTCTCTGTGCCTGGGAAGCAGAAGTGTTCACATTGCTTCGCAGAATCGCTTTTGTGCAGAAAACAGTAACACTTGTTCAGAACGAAAGAAAGCACAGAGCCCCAGATTTTATGTTGTCCTGGAGAGCTTGCAGAGCACTGGGGAAAGGAGGGCAGAGAATTCCCTGCTATCACCTTCTCTGTGCCTGTTCACACTGCTTCGCAGAATCGCTTTTGTGCAGAAAACAGTAACACTTGTTCAGAACGAAAGAAAGCACAGAGCCCCAGATTTTATGTTGTCCTGGAGAGCTTGCAGAGCACTGGGGAAAGGCAGGCAGAGAATTCCCTGCTAGCACCTTCTCTGTGCCTAGGAAGCAGAAGTGTTCACATTGCTTCGCAGAATCGCTTTTGTGCAGAAAACAGTAACACTTGTTCAGAACGAAAGAAAGCACAGAGCCCCAGATTTACTGTTGTCCTGGAGAGCTTGCAGAGCACTGGGGAAAGGCAGGCAGAGAATTCCCTGCTATCACCTTCTCTGTGCCTGTTCACACTGCTTCGCAGAATCGCTTTTGTGCAGAAAACACTAACACTTGTTCAGAACGAAAGAAAGCACAGAGCCCCAGATTTTATGTTGTACTGGAGAGCTTGCAGAGCACTGGGGAAAGGCAGGCAGAGAATTCCCTGCTAGCACCTTCTCTGTGCCTGGGAAGCAGAAGTGTTCACATTGCTTCGCAGAATCGCTTTTGTGCAGAAAACAGTAACACTTGTTCAGAACGAAAGAAAGCACAGAGCCCCAGATTTTATGTTGTCCTGGAGAGCTTGCAGAGCACTGGGGAAAGGCAGGCAGAGAATTCCCTGCTAGCACCTTCTCTGTGCCTGGGAAGCAGAAGTGTTCACATTGCTTCGCAGAATCGCTTTTGTGCAGAAAACAGTAACACTTGATCAGAATGAAAGAAAGCACAGAGCCCCAGATTTTATGTTGTCCTGGAGAGCTTGCAGAGCACTGGGGAAAGGCAGGCAGAGAATTCCCTGCTAGCACCTTCTCTGTGCCTGGGAAGCAGAAGTGTTCACATTGCTTCGCAGAATCGCTTTTGTGCAGAAAACAGTAACACTTGTTCAGAACGAAAGAAAGCACAGAGCCCCAGATTTACTGTTGTCCTGGAGAGCTTGCAGAGCACTGGGGAAAGGCAGGCAGAGAATTCCCTGCTAGCACCTTCTCTGTGCCTGGGAAGCAGAAGTGTTCACATTGCTTCGCAGAATCGCTTTTGTGCAGAAAACAGTAACACTTGTTCAGAACGAAAGAAAGCACAGAGCCCCAGATTTACTGTTGTCCTGGAGAGCTTGCAGAGCACTGGGGAAAGGCAGGCAGAGAATTCCCTGCTAGCACCTTCTCTGTGCCTGGGAAGCAGAAGTGTTCACATTGCTTCGCAGAATCGCTTTTGTGCAGAAAACAGTAACACTTGTTCAGAACGAAAGAAAGCACAGAGCCCCAGATTTTATGTTTTCCTGGAGAGCTTGCAGAGCACTGGGGAAAGGAGGGCAGAGAATTCCCTGCTAGCACCTTCTCTGTGCCTGGGAAGCAGAAGTGTTCACATTGCTTCGCAGAATCGCTTTTGTGCAGAAAACAGTAACACTTGTTCAGAACGAAAGAAAGCACAGAGCCCCAGATTTTATGTTGTCCTGGAGAGCTTGCAGAGCACTGGGGAAAGGCAGGCAGAGAATTCCCTGCTAGCACCTTCTCTGTGCCTGGGAAGCAGAAGTGTTCACATTGCTTCTCAGAATCGATTTTGTGCAGAAAACAGTAACACTTGATCAGAACGAAAGAAAGCACAGAGCCCCAGATTTTATGTTGTCCTGGAGAGCTTGCAGAGCACTGGGGAAAGGCAGGTAGAGAATTCCCTGCTAGCACCTTCTCTGTGCTTGGGAAGCAGAAGTGTTCACATTGCTTCGCAGAATCGCTTTTGTGCAGAAAAAAGTAACACTTGTTCAGAACAAAAGAAAGCACAGAGCCCCAGATTTTATGTTGTCCTGGAGAGCTTGCAGAGCACTGGGGAAGGGCAGGTAGAGAATTCCCTGCTAGCACCTTCTCTGTGCCTGGGAAGCAGAAGTGTTCACATTGCTTCGCAGAATCGCTTTTGTGCAGAAAACAGTAACACTTGTTCAGAACGAAAGAAAGCACAGAGCCCCAGATTTTATGTTGTCCTGGAGAGCTTGCAGAGCACTGGGGAAAGGCAGGCAGAGAATTCCCTGCTAGCACCTTCTCTGTGCCTGGGAAGCAGAAGTGTTCACATTGCTTCTCAGAATCGATTTTGTGCAGAAAACAGTAACACTTGATCAGAACGAAAGAAAGCACAGAGCCCCAGATTTTATGTTGTCCTGGAGAGCTTGCAGAGCACTGGGGAAAGGCAGGCAGAGAATTCCCTGCTAGCACCTTCTCTGTGCCTGGGAAGCAGAAGTGTTCACATTGCTTCGCAGAATCGCTTTTGTGCAGAAAACAGTAACACTTGTTCAGAACGAAAGAAAGCACAGAGCCCCAGATTTTATGTTGTCCTGGAGAGCTTGCAGAGCACTGGGGAAAGGCAGGCAGAGAATTCCCTGCTAGCACCTTCTCTGTGCCTGGGAAGCAGAAGTGTTCACATTGCTTCGCAGAATCGCTTTTGTGCAGAAAACAGTAACACTTGTTCAGAACGAATGAAAGCACAGAGCCCCAGATTTGCTGTTGTCCTGGAGAGCTTGCAGAGCACTGGGGAAGGGCAGGTAGAGAATTCCCTGCTAGCACCTTCTCTGTTCCTGGGAAGCAGAAGTGTTCACATTGCTTCGCAGAATCGCTTTTGTGCAGAAAACACTAACACTTGTTCAGAACGAAAGAAAGCACAGAGCCCCAGATTTTATGTTGTCCTGGAGAGCTTGCAGAGCACTGGGGAAAGGAGGGCAGAGAATTCCCTGCTATCACCTTCTCTGTGCCTGTTCACACTGCTTCGCAGAATCGCTTTTGTGCAGAAAACACTAACACTTGTTCAGAACGAAAGAAAGCACAGAGCCCCAGATTTTATGTTGTCCTGGAGGGCTTGCAGAGCACTGGGGAAAGGCAGGCAGAGAATTCCCTGCTAGCACCTTCTCTGTGCCTGGGAAGCAGAAGTGTTCACATTGCTTCGCAGAATCGCTTTTGTGCAGAAAACAGTAACACTTGTTCAGAACGAAAGAAAGCACAGAGCCCCAGATTTACTGTTGTCCTGGAGAGCTTGCAGAGCACTGGGGAAAGGCAGGCAGAGAATTCCCTGCTAGCACCTTCTCTGTGCCTGGGAAGCAGAAGTGTTCACATTGCTTCGCAGAATCGCTTTTGTGCAGAAAACAGTAACACTTGTTCAGAACGAAAGAAAGCACAGAGCCCCATATTTACTGTTGTCCTGGAGAGCTTGCAGAGCACTGGGGAAAGGCAGGCAGAGAATTCCCTGCTAGCACCTTCTCTGTGCCTGGGAAGCAGAAGTGTTCACATTGCTTCGCAGAATCGCTTTTGTGCAGAAAACAGTAACACTTGTTCAGAACGAAAGAAAGCACAGAGCCCCATATTTTATGTTGTCCTGGAGAGCTTGCAGAGCACTGGGGATAGGCAGGCAGAGAATTCCCTGCTAGCACCTTCTCTGTGCCTGGGAAGCAGAAGTGTTCACATTGCTTCGCAGAATCGCTTTTGTGCAGAAAACAGTAACACTTGTTCAGAACGAAAGAAAGCACAGAGCCCCAGATTTTATGTTGTCCTGGAGAGCTTGCAGAGCACTGGGGAAAGGCAGGCAGAGAATTCCCTGCTAGCACCTTCTCTGTGCCTGGGAAGCAGAAGTGTTCACATTGCTTCGCAGAATCGCTTTTGTGCAGAAAACAGTAACACTTGTTCAGAACGAAAGAAAGCACAGAGCCCCAGATTTTATGTTGTCCTGGAGAGCTTGCAGAGCACTGGGGAAAGGAGGGCAGAGAATTCCCTGCTATCACCTTCTCTGTGCCTGTTCACACTGCTTCGCAGAATCGCTTTTGTGCAGAAAACAGTAACACTTGTTCAGAACGAAAGAAAGCACAGAGCCCCAGATTTTATGTTGTCCTGGAGAGCTTGCAGAGCACTGGGGAAAGGCAGGCAGAGAATTCCCTGCTAGCACCTTCTCTGTGCCTGGGAAGCAGAAGTGTTCACATTGCTTCGCAGAATCGCTTTTGTGCAGAAAACAGTAACACTTGTTCAGAACGAAAGAAAGCACAGAGCCCCAGATTTACTGTTGTCCTGGAGAGCTTGCAGAGCACTGGGGAAAGGCAGGCAGAGAATTCCCTGCTAGCACCTTCTCTGTGCCTGGGAAGCAGAAGTGTTCACATTGCTTCGCAGAATCGCTTTTGTGCAGAAAACAGTAACACTTGATCAGAACGAAAGAAAGCACAGAGCCCCAGATTTTATGTTGTCCTGGAGAGCTTGCAGAGCACTGGGGAAAGGCAGGTAGAGAATTCCCTGCTAGCACCTTCTCTGTTCCTGGGAAGCAGAAGTGTTCACATTGCTTCGCAGAATCGCTTTTGTGCAGAAAACAGTAACACTTGTTCAGAACGAAAGAAAGCACAGAGCCCCAGATTTTATGTTGTCCTGGAGAGCTTGCAGAGCACTGGGGAAAGGCAGGCAGAGAATTCCCTGCTAGCACCTTCTCTGTGCCTGGGAAGCAGAAGTGTTCACATTGCTTCGCAGAATCGCTTTTGTGCAGAAAACAGTAACACTTGTTCAGAACGAAAGAAAGCACAGAGCCCCAGATTTTATGTTGTCCTGGAGAGCTTGCAGAGCACTGGGGAAAGGCAGGCAGAGAATTCCCTGCTAGCACCTTCTCTGTGCCTGGGAAGCAGAAGTGTTCACATTGCTTCGCAGAATCGCTTTTGTGCAGAAAACAGTAACACTTGTTCAGAACGAATGAAAGCACAGAGCCCCAGATTTTATGTTGTCCTGGAGAGCTTGCAGAGCACTGGGGAAAGGCAGGCAGAGAATTCCCTGCTAGCACCTTCTCTGTGCCTGGGAAGCAGAAGTGTTCACATTGCTTCGCAGAATCGCTTTTGTGCAGAAAGCAGTAACACTTGATCAGAATGAAAGAAAGCACAGAGCCCCAGATTTTATGTTGTCCTGGAGAGCTTGCAGAGCACTGGGGAAAGGCAGGCAGAGAATTCCCTGCTAGCACCTTCTCTGTGCCTGGGAAGCAGAAGTGTTCACATTGCTTCGCAGAATCGCTTTTGTGCAGAAAACAGTAACACTTGTTCAGAACGAAAGAAAGCACAGAGCCCCAGATTTACTGTTGTCCTGGAGAGCTTGCAGAGCACTGGGGAAAGGCAGGCAGAGAATTCCCTGCTAGCACCTTCTCTGTGCCTGGGAAGCAGAAGTGTTCACATTGCTTCGCAGAATCGCTTTTGTGCAGAAAACAGTAACACTTGTTCAGAACGAAAGAAAGCACAGAGCCCCAGATTTTATGTTGTCCTGGAGAGCTTGCAGAGCACTGGGGAAAGGAGGGCAGAGAATTCCCTGCTATCACCTTCTCTGTGCCTGGGAAGCAGAAGTGTTCACATTGCTTCGCAGAATCGCTTTTGTGCAGAAAACAGTAACACTTGTTCAGAACGAAAGAAAGCACAGAGCCCCAGATTTTATGTTTTCCTGGAGAGCTTGCAGAGCACTGGGGAAAGGAGGGCAGAGAATTCCCTGCTATCACCTTCTCTGTGCCTGTTCACACTGCTTCGCAGAATCGCTTTTGTGCAGAAAACAGTAACACTTGATCAGAACGAAAGAAAGCACAGAGCCCCAGATTTTATGTTGTCCTGGAGAGCTTGCAGAGCACTGGGGAAAGGCAGGCAGAGAATTCCCTGCTAGCACCTTCTCTGTGCCTGGGAAGCAGAAGTGTTCACATTGCTTCGCAGAATCGCTTTTGTGCAGAAAACACTAAGACTTGTTCAGAACGAAAGAAAGCACAGAGCCCCAGATTTTATGTTGTCCTGGAGAGCTTGCAGAGCACTGGGGAAAGGCAGGCAGAGAATTCCCTGCTAGCACCTTCTCTGTGCCTGGGAAGCAGAAGTGTTCACATTGCTTCGCAGAATCGCTTTTGTGCAGAAAACAGTAACACTTGTTCAGAATGAAAGAAAGCACAGAGCACCAGATTTTATGTTGTCCTGGAGAGCTTGCAGAGCACTGGGGAAAGGCAGGTAGAGAATTCCCTGCTAGCACCTTCTCTGTGCCTGGGAAGCAGAAGTGTTCACATTGCTTCGCAGAATCGCTTTTGTGCAGAAAACAGTAACACTTGTTCAGAACGAAAGAAAGCACAGAGCCCCAGATTTTATGTTGTCCTGGAGAGCTTGCAGAGCACTGGGGAAAGGCAGGCAGAGAATTCCCTGCTATCACCTTCTCTGTGCCTGTTCACACTGCTTCGCAGAATCGCTTTTGTGCAGAAAACAGTAACACTTGATCAGAACGAAAGAAAGCACAGAGCCCCAGATTTTATGTTGTCCTGGAGAGCTTGCAGAGCACTGGGGAAAGGCAGGCAGAGAATTCCCTGCTAGCACCTTCTCTGTGCCTGGGAAGCAGAAGTGTTCACATTGCTTCGCAGAATCGCTTTTGTGCAGAAAACAGTAACACTTGATCAGAACGAAAGAAAGCACAGAGCCCCAGATTTTATGTTGTCCTGGAGAGCTTGCAGAGCACTGGGGAAAGGCAGGTAGAGAATTCCCTGCTAGCACCTTCTCTGTGCTTGGGAAGCAGAAGTGTTCACATTGCTTCGCAGAATCGCTTTTGTGCAGAAAAAAGTAACACTTGTTCAGAACAAAAGAAAGCACAGAGCCCCAGATTTTATGTTGTCCTGGAGAGCTTGCAGAGCACTGGGGAAGGGCAGGTAGAGAATTCCCTGCTAGCACCTTCTCTGTGCCTGGGAAGCAGAAGTGTTCACATTGCTTCGCAGAATCGCTTTTGTGCAGAAAACAGTAACACTTGTTCAGAACGAAAGAAAGCACAGAGCCCCAGATTTACTGTTGTCCTGGAGAGCTTGCAGAGCACTGGGGAAAGGCAGGCAGAGAATTCCCTGCTAGCACCTTCTCTGTGCCTGGGAAGCAGAAGTGTTCACATTGCTTCTCAGAATCGATTTTGTGCAGAAAACAGTAACACTTGATCAGAACGAAAGAAAGCACAGAGCCCCAGATTTTATGTTGTCCTGGAGAGCTTGCAGAGCACTGGGGAAAGGCAGGCAGAGAATTCCCTGCTAGCACCTTCTCTGTGCCTGGGAAGCAGAAGTGTTCACATTGCTTCGCAGAATCGATTTTGTGCAGAAAACAGTAACACTTGTTCAGAACGAATGAAAGCACAGAGCCCCAGATTTGCTGTTGTCCTGGAGAGCTTGCAGAGCACTGGGGAAGGGCAGGTAGAGAATTCCCTGCTAGCACCTTCTCTGTGCCTGGGAAGCAGAAGTGTTCACATTGCTTCGCAGAATCGCTTTTGTGCAGAAAACAGTAACACTTGTTCAGAACGAAAGAAAGCACAGAGCCCCAGATTTTATGTTTTCCTGGAGAGCTTGCAGAGCACTGGGGAAAGGAGGGCAGAGAATTCCCTGCTATCACCTTCTCTGTGCCTGTTCACACTGCTTCGCAGAATCGCTTTTTTGCAGAAAACAGTAACACTTGATCAGAACGAAAGAAAGCACAGAGCCCCAGATTTTATGTTGTCCTGGAGAGCTTGCAGAGCACTGGGGAAAGGCAGGCAGAGAATTCCCTGCTAGCACCTTCTCTGTGCCTGGGAAGCAGAAGTGTTCACATTGCTTCGCAGAATCGCTTTTGTGCAGAAAACACTAAGACTTGTTCAGAACGAAAGAAAGCACAGAGCCCCAGATTTTATGTTGTCCTGGAGAGCTTGCAGAGCACTGGGGAAAGGCAGGCAGAGAATTCCCTGCTAGCACCTTCTCTGTGCCTGGGAAGCAGAAGTGTTCACATTGCTTCGCAGAATCGCTTTTGTGCAGAAAACAGTAACACTTGTTCAGAATGAAAGAAAGCACAGAGCACCAGATTTTATGTTGTCCTGGAGAGCTTGCAGAGCACTGGGGAAAGGCAGGTAGAGAATTCCCTGCTAGCACCTTCTCTGTGCCTGGGAAGCAGAAGTGTTCACATTGCTTCGCAGAATCGCTTTTGTGCAGAAAACAGTAACACTTGTTCAGAACGAAAGAAAGCACAGAGCCCCAGATTTTATGTTGTCCTGGAGAGCTTGCAGAGCACTGGGGAAAGGCAGGCAGAGAATTCCCTGCTATCACCTTCTCTGTGCCTGTTCACACTGCTTCGCAGAATCGCTTTTGTGCAGAAAACAGTAACACTTGATCAGAACGAAAGAAAGCACAGAGCCCCAGATTTTATGTTGTCCTGGAGAGCTTGCAGAGCACTGGGGAAAGGCAGGCAGAGAATTCCCTGCTAGCACCTTCTCTGTGCCTGGGAAGCAGAAGTGTTCACATTGCTTCGCAGAATCGCTTTTGTGCAGAAAACACTAAGACTTGTTCAGAACGAAAGAAAGCACAGAGCCCCAGATTTTATGTTGTCCTGGAGAGCTTGCAGAGCACTGGGGAAAGGCAGGCAGAGAATTCCCTGCTAGCACCTTCTCTGTGCCTGGGAAGCAGAAGTGTTCACATTGCTTCGCAGAATCGCTTTTGTGCAGAAAACAGTAACACTTGTTCAGAATGAAAGAAAGCACAGAGCCCCAGATTTTATGTTGTCCTGGAGAGCTTGCAGAGCACTGGGGAAAGGCAGGTAGAGAATTCCCTGCTAGCACCTTCTCTGTGCCTGGGAAGCAGAAGTGTTCACATTGCTTCGCAGAATTGCTTTTGTGCAGAAAACAGTAACACTTGTTCAGAACGAAAGAAAGCACAGAGCCCCAGATTTTATGTTGTCCTGGAGAGCTTGCAGAGCACTGGGGATAGGCAGGCAGAGAATTCCCTGCTAGCACCTTCTCTGTGCCTGGGAAGCAGAAGTGTTCACATTGCTTCGCAGAATCGCTTTTGTGCAGAAAACAGTAACACTTGTTCAGAACGAAAGAAAGCACAGAGCCCCAGATTTTATGTTGTCCTGGAGAGCTTGCAGAGCACTGGGGAAAGGCAGGCAGAGAATTCCCTGCTAGCACCTTCTCTGTGCCTGGGAAGCAGAAGTGTTCACATTGCTTCGCAGAATCGCTTTTGTGCAGAAAACAGTAACACTTGTTCAGAACGAAAGAAAGCACAGAGCCCCAGATTTTATGTTGTCCTGGAGAGCTTGCAGAGCACTGGGGAAAGGCAGGCAGAGAATTCCCTGCTAGCACCTTCTCTGTGCCTGGGAAGCAGAAGTGTTCACATTGCTTCGCAGAATCGATTTTGTGCAGAAAACAGTAACACTTGTTCAGAACGAATGAAAGCACAGAGCCCCAGATTTGCTGTTGTCCTGGAGAGCTTGCAGAGCACTGGGGAAGGGCAGGTAGAGAATTCCCTGCTAGCACCTTCTCTGTGCCTGGGAAGCAGAAGTGTTCACATTGCTTCGCAGAATCGCTTTTGTGCAGAAAACAGTAACACTTGTTCAGAACGAAAGAAAGCACAGAGCCCCAGATTTTATGTTTTCCTGGAGAGCTTGCAGAGCACTGGGGAAAGGAGGGCAGAGAATTCCCTGCTATCACCTTCTCTGTGCCTGTTCACACTGCTTCGCAGAATCGCTTTTTTGCAGAAAACAGTAACACTTGATCAGAACGAAAGAAAGCACAGAGCCCCAGATTTTATGTTGTCCTGGAGAGCTTGCAGAGCACTGGGGAAAGGCAGGCAGAGAATTCCCTGCTAGCACCTTCTCTGTGCCTGGGAAGCAGAAGTGTTCACATTGCTTCGCAGAATCGCTTTTGTGCAGAAAACACTAAGACTTGTTCAGAACGAAAGAAAGCACAGAGCCCCAGATTTTATGTTGTCCTGGAGAGCTTGCAGAGCACTGGGGAAAGGCAGGCAGAGAATTCCCTGCTAGCACCTTCTCTGTGCCTGGGAAGCAGAAGTGTTCACATTGCTTCGCAGAATCGCTTTTGTGCAGAAAACAGTAACACTTGTTCAGAATGAAAGAAAGCACAGAGCACCAGATTTTATGTTGTCCTGGAGAGCTTGCAGAGCACTGGGGAAAGGCAGGTAGAGAATTCCCTGCTAGCACCTTCTCTGTGCCTGGGAAGCAGAAGTGTTCACATTGCTTCGCAGAATTGCTTTTGTGCAGAAAACAGTAACACTTGTTCAGAACGAAAGAAAGCACAGAGCCCCAGATTTTATGTTGTCCTGGAGAGCTTGCAGAGCACTGGGGATAGGCAGGCAGAGAATTCCCTGCTAGCACCTTCTCTGTGCCTGGGAAGCAGAAGTGTTCACATTGCTTCGCAGAATCGCTTTTGTGCAGAAAACAGTAACACTTGTTCAGAACGAAAGAAAGCACAGAGCCCCAGATTTTATGTTGTCCTGGAGAGCTTGCAGAGCACTGGGGAAAGGCAGGCAGAGAATTCCCTGCTAGCACCTTCTCTGTGCCTGGGAAGCAGAAGTGTTCACATTGCTTCGCAGAATCGCTTTTGTGCAGAAAACAGTAACACTTGTTCAGAACGAAAGAAAGCACAGAGCCCCAGATTTTATGTTGTCCTGGAGAGCTTGCAGAGCACTGGGGAAAGGCAGGCAGAGAATTCCCTGCTAGCACCTTCTCTGTGCCTGGGAAGCAGAAGTGTTCACATTGCTTCGCAGAATCGATTTTGTGCAGAAAACAGTAACACTTGTTCAGAACGAATGAAAGCACAGAGCCCCAGATTTGCTGTTGTCCTGGAGAGCTTGCAGAGCACTGGGGAAGGGCAGGTAGAGAATTCCCTGCTAGCACCTTCTCTGTGCCTGGGAAGCAGAAGTGTTCACATTGCTTCGCAGAATCGCTTTTGTGCAGAAAACAGTAACACTTGTTCAGAACGAAAGAAAGCACAGAGCCCCAGATTTTATGTTTTCCTGGAGAGCTTGCAGAGCACTGGGGAAAGGAGGGCAGAGAATTCCCTGCTATCACCTTCTCTGTGCCTGTTCACACTGCTTCGCAGAATCGCTTTTTTGCAGAAAACAGTAACACTTGATCAGAACGAAAGAAAGCACAGAGCCCCAGATTTTATGTTGTCCTGGAGAGCTTGCAGAGCACTGGGGAAAGGCAGGCAGAGAATTCCCTGCTAGCACCTTCTCTGTGCCTGGGAAGCAGAAGTGTTCACATTGCTTCGCAGAATCGCTTTTGTGCAGAAAACACTAAGACTTGTTCAGAACGAAAGAAAGCACAGAGCCCCAGATTTTATGTTGTCCTGGAGAGCTTGCAGAGCACTGGGGAAAGGCAGGCAGAGAATTCCCTGCTAGCACCTTCTCTGTGCCTGGGAAGCAGAAGTGTTCACATTGCTTCGCAGAATCGCTTTTGTGCAGAAAACAGTAACACTTGTTCAGAATGAAAGAAAGCACAGAGCACCAGATTTTATGTTGTCCTGGAGAGCTTGCAGAGCACTGGGGAAAGGCAGGTAGAGAATTCCCTGCTAGCACCTTCTCTGTGCCTGGGAAGCAGAAGTGTTCACATTGCTTCGCAGAATCGCTTTTGTGCAGAAAACAGTAACACTTGTTCAGAACGAAAGAAAGCACAGAGCCCCAGATTTTATGTTGTCCTGGAGAGCTTGCAGAGCACTGGGGAAAGGCAGGCAGAGAATTCCCTGCTATCACCTTCTCTGTGCCTGTTCACACTGCTTCGCAGAATCGCTTTTGTGCAGAAAACAGTAACACTTGATCAGAACGAAAGAAAGCACAGAGCCCCAGATTTTATGTTGTCCTGGAGAGCTTGCAGAGCACTGGGGAAAGGCAGGCAGAGAATTCCCTGCTAGCACCTTCTCTGTGCCTGGGAAGCAGAAGTGTTCACATTGCTTCGCAGAATCGCTTTTGTGCAGAAAACACTAAGACTTGTTCAGAACGAAAGAAAGCACAGAGCCCCAGATTTTATGTTGTCCTGGAGAGCTTGCAGAGCACTGGGGAAAGGCAGGCAGAGAATTCCCTGCTAGCACCTTCTCTGTGCCTGGGAAGCAGAAGTGTTCACATTGCTTCGCAGAATCGCTTTTGTGCAGAAAACAGTAACACTTGTTCAGAATGAAAGAAAGCACAGAGCCCCAGATTTTATGTTGTCCTGGAGAGCTTGCAGAGCACTGGGGAAAGGCAGGTAGAGAATTCCCTGCTAGCACCTTCTCTGTGCCTGGGAAGCAGAAGTGTTCACATTGCTTCGCAGAATTGCTTTTGTGCAGAAAACAGTAACACTTGTTCAGAACGAAAGAAAGCACAGAGCCCCAGATTTTATGTTGTCCTGGAGAGCTTGCAGAGCACTGGGGATAGGCAGGCAGAGAATTCCCTGCTAGCACCTTCTCTGTGCCTGGGAAGCAGAAGTGTTCACATTGCTTCGCAGAATCGCTTTTGTGCAGAAAACAGTAACACTTGTTCAGAACGAAAGAAAGCACAGAGCCCCAGATTTTATGTTGTCCTGGAGAGCTTGCAGAGCACTGGGGAAAGGCAGGCAGAGAATTCCCTGCTAGCACCTTCTCTGTGCCTGGGAAGCAGAAGTGTTCACATTGCTTCGCAGAATCGCTTTTGTGCAGAAAACAGTAACACTTGTTCAGAACGAAAGAAAGCACAGAGCCCCAGATTTTATGTTGTCCTGGAGAGCTTGCAGAGCACTGGGGAAAGGCAGGCAGAGAATTCCCTGCTAGCACCTTCTCTGTGCCTGGGAAGCAGAAGTGTTCATATTGCTTCGCAGAATCGCTTTTGTGCAGAAAACAGTAACACTTGTTCAGAACGAATGAAAGCACAGAGCCCCAGATTTGCTGTTGTCCTGGAGAGCTTGCAGAGCACTGGGGAAGGGCAGGTAGAGAATTCCCTGCTAGCACCTTCTCTGTTCCTGGGAAGCAGAAGTGTTCACATTGCTTCGCAGAATCGCTTTTGTGCAGAAAACAGTAACACTTGTTCAGAACGAAAGAAAGCACAGAGCCCCAGATTTTATGTTGTCCTGGAGAGCTTGCAGAGCACTGGGGAAAGGAGGGCAGAGAATTCCCTGCTATCACCTTCTCTGTGCCTGTTCACACTGCTTCGCAGAATCGCTTTTGTGCAGAAAACAGTAACACTTGTTCAGAACGAAAGAAAGCACAGAGCCCCAGATTTTATGTTGTCCTGGAGAGCTTGCAGAGCACTGGGGAAAGGCAGGCAGAGAATTCCCTGCTAGCACCTTCTCTGTGCCTGGGAAGCAGAAGTGTTCACATTGCTTCGCAGAATCGCTTTTGTGCAGAAAAAAGTAACACTTGTTCAGAACGAAAGAAAGCACAGAGCCCCAGATTTACTGTTGTCCTGGAGAGCTTGCAGAGCACTGGGGAAAGGCAGGCAGAGAATTCCCTGCTAGCACCTTCTCTGTGCCTGGGAAGCAGAAGTGTTCACATTGCTTCGCAGAATCGCTTTTGTGCAGAAAACAGTAACACTTGATCAGAACGAAAGAAAGCACAGAGCCCCAGATTTTATGTTGTCCTGGAGAGCTTGCAGAGCACTGGGGAAAGGCAGGTAGAGAATTCCCTGCTAGCACCTTCTCTGTGCCTGGGAAGCAGAAGTGTTCACATTGCTTCGCAGAATCGCTTTTGTGCAGAAAACAGTAACACTTGTTCAGAACGAAAGAAAGCACAGAGCCCCAGATTTTATGTTGTCCTGGAGAGCTTGCAGAGCACTGGGGAAAGGCAGGCAGAGAATTCCCTGCTAGCACCTTCTCTGTGCCTGGGAAGCAGAAGTGTTCACATTGCTTCGCAGAATCGCTTTTGTGCAGAAAACAGTAACACTTGTTCAGAACGAAAGAAAGCACAGAGCCCCAGATTTTATGTTGTCCTGGAGAGCTTGCAGAGCACTGGGGAAAGGCAGGCAGAGAATTCCCTGCTAGCACCTTCTCTGTGCCTGGGAAGCAGAAGTGTTCACATTGCTTCGCAGAATCGCTTTTGTGCAGAAAACACTAACACTTGTTCAGAACGAAAGAAAGCACAGAGCCCCAGATTTTATGTTTTCCTGGAGAGCTTGCAGAGCACTGGGGAAAGGAGGGCAGAGAATTCCCTGCTATCGCCTTCTCTGTGCCTGTTCACACTGCTTCGCAGAATCGCTTTTGTGCAGAAAACAGTAACACTTGTTCAGAACGAAAGAAAGCACAGAGCCCCAGATTTTATGTTGTCCTGGAGAGCTTGCAGAGCACTGGGGAAAGGCAGGCAGAGAATTCCCTGCTAGCACCTTCTCTGTGCCTGGGAAGCAGAAGTGTTCACATTGCTTCGCAGAATCGCTTTTGTGCAGAAAACAGTAACACTTGTTCAGAACGAAAGAAAGCACAGAGCCCCAGATTTACTGTTGTCCTGGAGAGCTTGCAGAGCACTGGGGAAAGGAGGGCAGAGAATTCCCTGCTATCACCTTCTCTGTGCCTGTTCACACTGCTTCGCAGAATCGCTTTTGTGCAGAAAACAGTAACACTTGTTCAGAACGAAAGAAAGCACAGAGCCCCAGATTTTATGTTGTCCTGGAGAGCTTGCAGAGCACTGGGGAAAGGCAGGCAGAGAATTCCCTGCTAGCACCTTCTCTGTGCCTGGGAAGCAGAAGTGTTCACATTGCTTCGCAGAATCGCTTTTGTGCAGAAAACAGTAACACTTGTTCAGAACGAAAGAAAGCACAGAGCCCCAGATTTTATGTTGTCCTGGAGAGCTTGCAGAGCACTGGGGAAAGGCAGGCAGAGAATTCCCTGCTAGCACCTTCTCTGTGCCTGGGAAGCAGAAGTGTTCACATTGCTTCGCAGAATCGCTTTTGTGCAGAAAACAGTAACACTTGTTCAGAACGAAAGAAAGCACAGAGCCCCAGATTTTATGTTGTCCTGGAGAGCTTGCAGAGCACTGGGGAAAGGCAGGCAGAGAATTCCCTGCTAGCACCTTCTCTGTGCCTGGGAAGCAGAAGTGTTCACATTGCTTCTCAGTATCGATTTTGTGCAGAAAACAGTAACACTTGATCAGAACGAAAGAAAGCACAGAGCCCCAGATTTTATGTTGTCCTGGAGAGCTTGCAGAGCACTGGGGAAAGGCAGGTAGAGAATTCCCTGCTAGCACCTTCTCTGTGCCTGGGAAGCAGAAGTGTTCACATTGCTTCGCAGAATCGCTTTTGTGCAGAAAAAATTAACACTTGTTCAGAACGAAAGAAAGCACAGAGCCCCAGATTTTATGTTGTCCTGGAGAGCTTGCAGAGCACTGGGGAAAGGCAGGTAGAGAATTCCCTGCTAGCACCTTCTCTGTGCCTGGGAAGCAGAAGTGTTCACATTGCTTCGCAGAATCGCTTTTGTGCAGAAAAAATTAACACTTGTTCAGAACGAAAGAAAGCACAGAGCCCCAGATTTTATGTTGTCCTGGAGAGCTTGCAGAGCACTGGGGAAAGGCAGGCAGAGAATTCCCTGCTAGCACCTTCTCTGTGCCTGGGAAGCAGAAGTGTTCACATTGCTTCTCAGAATCGCTTTTGTGCAGAAAACAGTAACACTTGTTCAGAACGAATGAAAGCACAGAGCCCCAGATTTGCTGTTGTCCTGGAGAGCTTGCAGAGCACTGGGGAAGGGCAGGTAGAGAATTCCCTGCTAGCACCTTCTCTGTTCCTGGGAAGCAGAAGTGTTCACATTGCTTCGCAGAATCGCTTTTGTGCAGAAAACACTAACACTTGTTCAGAACGAAAGAAAGCACAGAGCCCCAGATTTTATGTTTTCCTGGAGAGCTTGCAGAGCACTGGGGAAAGGAGGGCAGAGAATTCCCTGCTATCACCTTCTCTGTGCCTGTTCACACTGCTTCGCAGAATCGCTTTTGTGCAGAAAACACTAACACTTTTTCAGAACGAAAGAAAGCACAGAGCCCCAGATTTTATGTTGTCCTGGAGAGCTTGCAGAGCACTGGGGAAAGGCAGGCAGACAATTCCCTGCTAGCACCTTCTCTGTGCCTGGGAAGCAGAAGTGTTCACATTGCTTCGCAGAATCGCTTTTGTGCAGAAAACAGTAACACTTGTTCAGAACGAAAGAAATCACAGAGCCCCAGATTTTATGTTGTCCTGGAGAGCTTGCAGAGCACTGGGGAAAGGCAGGCAGAGAATTCCCTGCTAGCACCTTCTCTGTGCCTGGGAAGCAGAAGTGTTCACATTGCTTCGCAGAATCGCTTTTGTGCAGAAAACAGTAACACTTGTTCAGAACGAAAGAAAGCACAGAGCCCCATATTTACTGTTGTCCTGGAGAGCTTGCAGAGCACTGGGGAAAGGCAGGCAGAGAATTCCCTGCTAGCACCTTCTCTGTG
This sequence comes from Strix uralensis, assembly GCF_047716275.1. NCBI lineage: Eukaryota > Metazoa > Chordata > Aves > Strigiformes > Strigidae > Strix > Strix uralensis. The sequence continues at coordinate 397,049 of NW_027436762.1, forward strand.
CCTGGGAAGCAGAAGTGTTCACATTGCTTCGCAGAATCGCTTTTGTGCAGAAAACAGTAACACTTGTTCAGAACGAAAGAAAGCACAGAGCCCCAGATTTTATGTTGTCCTGGAGAGCTTGCAGAGCACTGGGGAAAGGCAGGCAGAGAATTCCCTGCTAGCACCTTCTCTGTGCCTGGGAAGCAGAAGTGTTCACATTGCTTCGCAGAATCGCTTTTGTGCAGAAAACAGTAACACTTGTTCAGAACGAAAGAAAGCACAGAGCCCCAGATTTTATGTTGTCCTGGAGAGCTTGCAGAGCACTGGGGAAAGGCAGGCAGAGAATTCCCTGCTAGCACCTTCTCTGTGCCTGGGAAGCAGAAGTGTTCACATTGCTTCGCAGAATCGCTTTTGTGCAGAAAACAGTAACACTTGTTCAGAACGAATGAAAGCACAGAGCCCCAGATTTGCTGTTGTCCTGGAGAGCTTGCAGAGCACTGGGGAAAGGAGGGCAGAGAATTCCCTGCTATCACCTTCTCTGTGCCTGTTCACACTGCTTCGCAGAATCGCTTTTGTGCAGAAAACACTAACACTTGTTCAGAACGAAAGAAAGCACAGAGCCCCAGATTTTATGTTGTCCTGGAGAGCTTGCAGAGCACTGGGGAAAGGCAGGCAGAGAATTCCCTGCTAGCACCTTCTCTGTGCCTGGGAAGCAGAAGTGTTCACATTGCTTCGCAGAATCGCTTTTGTGCAGAAAACAGTAACACTTGTTCAGAACGAAAGAAAGCACAGAGCCCCAGATTTTATGTTGTCCTGGAGAGCTTGCAGAGCACTGGGGAAAGGCAGGCAGAGAATTCCCTGCTAGCACCTTCTCTGTGCCTGGGAAGCAGAAGTGTTCACATTGCTTCGCAGAATCGCTTTTGTGCAGAAAACAGTAACACTTGTTCAGAATGAAAGAAAGCACAGAGCCCCAGATTTTATGTTGTCCTGGAGAGCTTGCAGAGCACTGGGGAAATGCAGGTAGAGAATTCCCTGCTAGCACCTTCTCTGTGCCTGGGAAGCAGAAGTGTTCACATTGCTTCGCAGAATCGCTTTTGTGCAGAAAACAGTAACACTTGTTCAGAACGAAAGAAAGCACAGAGCCCCATATTTTATGTTGTCCTGGAGAGCTTGCAGAGCACTGGGGATAGGCAGGCAGAGAATTCCCTGCTAGCACCTTCTCTGTGCCTGGGAAGCAGAAGTGTTCACATTGCTTCGCAGAATCGCTTTTGTGCAGAAAACAGTAACACTTGTTCAGAACGAAAGAAAGCACAGAGCCCCAGATTTTATGTTGTCCTGGAGAGCTTGCAGAGCACTGGGGAAAGGCAGGCAGAGAATTCCCTGCTAGCACCTTCTCTGTGCCTGGGAAGCAGAAGTGTTCACATTGCTTCGCAGAATCGCTTTTGTGCAGAAAACAGTAACACTTGTTCAGAACGAAAGAAAGCACAGAGCCCCAGATTTTATGTTGTCCTGGAGAGCTTGCAGAGCACTGGGGAAAGGCAGGCAGAGAATTCCCTGCTAGCACCTTCTCTGTGCCTGGGAAGCAGAAGTGTTCACATTGCTTCGCAGAATCGCTTTTGTGCAGAAAACAGTAACACTTGTTCAGAACGAATGAAAGCACAGAGCCCCAGATTTGCTGTTGTCCTGGAGAGCTTGCAGAGCACTGGGGAAGGGCAGGTAGAGAATTCCCTGCTAGCACCTTCTCTGTGCCTGGGAAGCAGAAGTGTTCACATTGCTTGGCAGAATCGCTTTTGTGCAGAAAACAGTAACACTTGTTCAGAACGAAAGAAAGCACAGAGCCCCAGATTTTATGTTTTCCTGGAGAGCTTGCAGAGCACTGGGGAAAGGAGGGCAGAGAATTCCCTGCTATCACCTTCTCTGTGCCTGTTCACACTGCTTCGCAGAATCGCTTTTGTGCAGAAAACAGTAACACTTGTTCAGAACGAAAGAAAGCACAGAGCCCCAGATTTTATGTTGTCCTGGAGAGCTTGCAGAGCACTGGGGAAAGGCAGGCAGAGAATTCCCTGCTAGCACCTTCTCTGTGCCTGGGAAGCAGAAGTGTTCACATTGCTTCGCAGAATCGCTTTTGTGCAGAAAACAGTAACACTTGTTCAGAACGAAAGAAAGCACAGAGCCCCAGATTTACTGTTGTCCTGGAGAGCTTGCAGAGCACTGGGGAAAGGCAGGCAGAGAATTCCCTGCTAGCACCTTCTCTGTGCCTGGGAAGCAGAAGTGTTCACATTGCTTCGCAGAATCGCTTTTGTGCAGAAAACAGTAACACTTGATCAGAACGAAAGAAAGCACAGAGCCCCAGATTTTATGTTGTCCTGGAGAGCTTGCAGAGCACTGGGGAAAGGCAGGCAGAGAATTCCCTGCTAGCACCTTCTCTGTGCCTGGGAAGCAGAAGTGTTCACATTGCTTCGCAGAATCGCTTTTGTGCAGAAAACAGTAACACTTGTTCAGAACGAAAGAAAGCACAGAGCCCCAGATTTTATGTTGTCCTGGAGAGCTTGCAGAGCACTGGGGAAAGGCAGGCAGAGAATTCCCTGCTAGCACCTTCTCTGTGCCTGGGAAGCAGAAGTGTTCACATTGCTTCGCAGAATCGCTTTTGTGCAGAAAACAGTAACACTTGTTCAGAACGAAAGAAAGCACAGAGCCCCAGATTTTATGTTGTCCTGGAGAGCTTGCAGAGCACTGGGGAAAGGCAGGCAGAGAATTCCCTGCTAGCACCTTCTCTGTGCCTGGGAAGCAGAAGTGTTCACATTGCTTCGCAGAATCGCTTTTGTGCAGAAAACAGTAACACTTGTTCAGAACGAATGAAAGCACAGAGCCCCAGATTTGCTGTTGTCCTGGAGAGCTTGCAGAGCACTGGGGAAAGGCAGGCAGAGAATTCCCTGCTAGCACCTTCTCTGTGCCTGGGAAGCAGAAGTGTTCACATTGCTTCGCAGAATCGCTTTTGTGCAGAAAACAGTAACACTTGTTCAGAACGAAAGAAAGCACAGAGCCCCAGATTTACTGTTGTCCTGGAGAGCTTGCAGAGCACTGGGGAAAGGCAGGCAGAGAATTCCCTGCTAGCACCTTCTCTGTGCCTGGGAAGCAGAAGTGTTCACATTGCTTCGCAGAATCGCTTTTGTGCAGAAAACAGTAACACTTGTTCAGAACGAAAGAAAGCACAGAGCCCCAGATTTTATGTTGTCCTGGAGAGCTTGCAGAGCACTGGGGAAAGGCAGGCAGAGAATTCCCTGCTAGCACCTTCTCTGTGCCTGGGAAGCAGAAGTGTTCACATTGCTTCGCAGAATCGCTTTTGTGCAGAAAACAGTAACACTTGTTCAGAACGAAAGAAAGCACAGAGCCCCAGATTTTATGTTGTCCTGGAGAGCTTGCAGAGCACTGGGGAAAGGCAGGCAGAGAATTCCCTGCTAGCACCTTCTCTGTGCCTGGGAAGCAGAAGTGTTCACATTGCTTCTCAGAATCGATTTTGTGCAGAAAACAGTAACACTTGATCAGAACGAAAGAAAGCACAGAGCCCCAGATTTTATGTTGTCCTGGAGAGCTTGCAGAGCACTGGGGAAAGGCAGGTAGAGAATTCCCTGCTAGCACCTTCTCTGTGCTTGGGAAGCAGAAGTGTTCACATTGCTTCGCAGAATCGCTTTTGTGCAGAAAAAAGTAACACTTGTTCAGAACAAAAGAAAGCACAGAGCCCCAGATTTTATGTTGTCCTGGAGAGCTTGCAGAGCACTGGGGAAGGGCAGGTAGAGAATTCCCTGCTAGCACCTTCTCTGTGCCTGGGAAGCAGAAGTGTTCACATTGCTTCGCAGAATCGCTTTTGTGCAGAAAACAGTAACACTTGTTCAGAACGAAAGAAAGCACAGAGCCCCAGATTTTATGTTGTCCTGGAGAGCTTGCAGAGCACTGGGGAAAGGCAGGCAGAGAATTCCCTGCTAGCACCTTCTCTGTGCCTGGGAAGCAGAAGTGTTCACATTGCTTCGCAGAATCGCTTTTGTGCAGAAAACAGTAACACTTGATCAGAACGAAAGAAAGCACAGAGCCCCAGAATTGCTGTTGTCCTGGAGAGCTTGCAGAGCACTGGGCAAAGGCAGGCAGAGAATTCCCTGCTAGCAGCTTCTCTGTGCCTGGGAAGCAGAAGTGTTCACATTGCTTCGCAGAATCGCTTTTGTGCAGAAAACAGTAACACTTGTTCAGAACGAAAGAAAGCACAGAGCCCCAGATTTTATGTTTTCCTGGAGAGCTTGCAGAGCACTGGGGAAAGGAGGGCAGAGAATTCCCTGCTAGCACCTTCTCTGTGCCTGTTCACACTGCTTCGCAGAATCGCTTTTGTGCAGAAAACAGTAACACTTGTTCAGAACGAAAGAAAGCACAGAGCCCCAGATTTTATGTTGTCCTGGAGAGCTTGCAGAGCACTGGGGAAAGGCAGGCAGAGAATTCCCTGCTAGCACCTTCTCTGTGCCTGGGAAGCAGAAGTGTTCACATTGCTTCGCAGAATCGCTTTTGTGCAGAAAACAGTAACACTTGTTCAGAACGAAAGAAAGCACAGAGCCCCAGATTTACTGTTGTCCTGGAGAGCTTGCAGAGCACTGGGGAAAGGCAGGCAGAGAATTCCCTGCTAGCACCTTCTCTGTGCCTGGGAAGCAGAAGTGTTCACATTGCTTCGCAGAATCGCTTTTGTGCAGAAAACAGTAACACTTGATCAGAACGAAAGAAAGCACAGAGCCCCAGATTTTATGTTGTCCTGGAGAGCTTGCAGAGCACTGGGGAAAGGCAGGTAGAGAATTCCCTGCTAGCACCTTCTCTGTGCCTGGGAAGCAGAAGTGTTCACATTGCTTCGCAGAATCGCTTTTGTGCAGAAAACAGTAACACTTGTTCAGAACGAAAGAAAGCACAGAGCCCCAGATTTTATGTTGTCCTGGAGAGCTTGCAGAGCACTGGGGAAAGGCAGGCAGAGAATTCCCTGCTAGCACCTTCTCTGTGCCTGGGAAGCAGAAGTGTTCACATTGCTTCGCAGAATCGCTTTTGTGCAGAAAACAGTAACACTTGTTCAGAACAAAAGAAAGCACAGAGCCCCAGATTTTATGTTGTCCTGGAGAGCTTGCAGAGCACTGGGGAAAGGCAGGCAGAGAATTCCCTGCTAGCACCTTCTCTGTGCCTGGGAAGCAGAAGTGTTCACATTGCTTCGCAGAATCGCTTTTGTGCAGAAAACAGTAACACTTGTTCAGAACGAATGAAAGCACAGAGCCCCAGATTTGCTGTTGTCCTGGAGAGCTTGCAGAGCACTGGGGAAGGGCAGGTAGAGAATTCCCTGCTAGCACCTTCTCTGTTCCTGGGAAGCAGAAGTGTTCACATTGCTTCGCAGAATCGCTTTTGTGCAGAAAACACTAACACTTGTTCAGAACGAAAGAAAGCACAGAGCCCCAGATTTTATGTTTTCCTGGAGAGCTTGCAGAGCACTGGGGAAAGGAGGGCAGAGAATTCCCTGCTATCACCTTCTCTGTGCCTGTTCACACTGCTTCGCAGAATCGCTTTTGTGCAGAAAACAGTAACACTTGTTCAGAACGAAAGAAAGCACAGAGCCCCAGATTTACTGTTGTCCTGGAGAGCTTGCAGAGCACTGGGGAAAGGCAGGCAGAGAATTCCCTGCTAGCACCTTCTCTGTGCCTGGGAAGCAGAAGTGTTCACATTGCTTCGCAGAATCGCTTTTGTGCAGAAAACAGTAACACTTGTTCAGAACGAAAGAAAGCACAGAGCCCCAGATTTTATGTTGTCCTGGAGAGCTTGCAGAGCACTGGGGAAAGGCAGGCAGAGAATTCCCTGCTAGCACCTTCTCTGTGCCTGGGAAGCAGAAGTGTTCACATTGCTTCGCAGAATCGCTTTTGTGCAGAAAACAGTAACACTTGTTCAGAACGAAAGAAAGCACAGAGCCCCATATTTACTGTTGTCCTGGAGAGCTTGCAGAGCACTGGGGAAAGGCAGGCAGAGAATTCCCTGCTAGCACCTTCTCTGTGCCTGGGAAGCAGAAGTGTTCACATTGCTTCGCAGAATCGCTTTTGTGCAGAAAACAGTAACACTTGTTCAGAACGAAAGAAAGCACAGAGCCCCATATTTTATGTTGTCCTGGAGAGCTTGCAGAGCACTGGGGAAAGGCAGGCAGAGAATTCCCTGCTAGCACCTTCTCTGTGCCTGGGAAGCAGAAGTGTTCACATTGCTTCGCAGAATCGCTTTTGTGCAGAAAACAGTAACACTTGTTCAGAACGAAAGAAAGCACAGAGCCCCAGATTTTATGTTGTCCTGGAGAGCTTGCAGAGCACTGGGGAAAGGCAGGCAGAGAATTCCCTGCTAGCACCTTCTCTGTGCCTGGGAAGCAGAAGTGTTCACATTGCTTCGCAGAATCGCTTTTGTGCAGAAAACAGTAACACTTGTTCAGAACGAAAGAAAGCACAGAGCCCCAGATTTTATGTTGTCCTGGAGAGCTTGCAGAGCACTGGGGAAAGGCAGGCAGAGAATTCCCTGCTAGCACCTTCTCTGTGCCTGGGAAGCAGAAGTGTTCACATTGCTTCGCAGAATCGCTTTTGTGCAGAAAACAGTAACACTTGTTCAGAACGAATGAAAGCACAGAGCCCCAGATTTGCTGTTGTCCTGGAGAGCTTGCAGAGCACTGGGGAAGGGCAGGTAGAGAATTCCCTGCTAGCACCTTCTCTGTGCCTGGGAAGCAGAAGTGTTCACATTGCTTCGCAGAATCGCTTTTGTGCAGAAAACAGTAACACTTGTTCAGAACGAAAGAAAGCACAGAGCCCCAGATTTTATGTTTTCCTGGAGAGCTTGCAGAGCACTGGGGAAAGGAGGGCAGAGAATTCCCTGCTATCACCTTCTCTGTGCCTGTTCACACTGCTTCGCAGAATCGCTTTTGTGCAGAAAACAGTAACACTTGTTCAGAACGAAAGAAAGCACAGAGCCCCAGATTTTATGTTGTCCTGGAGAGCTTGCAGAGCACTGGGGAAAGGCAGGCAGAGAATTCCCTGCTAGCACCTTCTCTGTGCCTGGGAAGCAGAAGTGTTCACATTGCTTCGCAGAATCGCTTTTGTGCAGAAAACAGTAACACTTGTTCAGAACGAAAGAAAGCACAGAGCCCCAGATTTACTGTTGTCCTGGAGAGCTTGCAGAGCACTGGGGAAAGGCAGGCAGAGAATTCCCTGCTAGCACCTTCTCTGTGCCTGGGAAGCAGAAGTGTTCACATTGCTTCGCAGAATCGCTTTTGTGCAGAAAACAGTAACACTTGATCAGAACGAAAGAAAGCACAGAGCCCCAGATTTTATGTTGTCCTGGAGAGCTTGCAGAGCACTGGGGAAAGGCAGGTAGAGAATTCCCTGCTAGCACCTTCTCTGTTCCTGGGAAGCAGAAGTGTTCACATTGCTTCGCAGAATCGCTTTTGTGCAGAAAACAGTAACACTTGTTCAGAACGAAAGAAAGCACAGAGCCCCAGATTTTATGTTGTCCTGGAGAGCTTGCAGAGCACTGGGGAAAGGCAGGCAGAGAATTCCCTGCTAGCACCTTCTCTGTGCCTGGGAAGCAGAAGTGTTCACATTGCTTCGCAGAATCGCTTTTGTGCAGAAAACAGTAACACTTGTTCAGAACGAAAGAAAGCACAGAGCCCCAGATTTTATGTTGTCCTGGAGAGCTTGCAGAGCACTGGGGAAAGGCAGGCAGAGAATTCCCTGCTAGCACCTTCTCTGTTCCTGGGAAGCAGAAGTGTTCACATTGCTTCGCAGAATCGCTTTTGTGCAGAAAACAGTAACACTTGTTCAGAACGAAAGAAAGCACAGAGCCCCAGATTTTATGTTGTCCTGGAGAGCTTGCAGAGCACTGGGGAAAGGAGGGCAGAGAATTCCCTGCTAGCACCTTCTCTGTGCCTGTTCACACTGCTTCGCAGAATCGCTTTTGTGCAGAAAACAGTAACACTTGTTCAGAACGAAAGAAAGCACAGAGCCCCAGATTTTATGTTGTCCTGGAGAGCTTGCAGAGCACTGGGGAAAGGAGGGCAGAGAATTCCCTGCTAGCACCTTCTCTGTGCCTGTTCACACTGCTTCGCAGAATCGCTTTTGTGCAGAAAACAGTAACACTTGTTCAGAACGAAAGAAAGCACAGAGCCCCAGATTTACTGTTGTCCTGGAGAGCTTGCAGAGCACTGGGGAAAGGCAGGCAGAGAATTCCCTGCTAGCACCTTCTCTGTGCCTGGGAAGCAGAAGTCTTCACATTGCTTCGCAGAATCGCTTTTGTGCAGAAAACAGTAACACTTGTTCAGAACGAAAGAAAGCACAGAGCCCCAGATTTTATGTTGTCCTGGAGAGCTTGCAGAGCACTGGGGAAAGGCAGGCAGAGAATTCCCTGCTAGCACCTTCTCTGTGCCTGGGAAGCAGAAGTGTTCACATTGCTTCGCAGAATCGCTTTTGTGCAGAAAACAGTAACACTTGTTCAGAACGAAAGAAAGCACAGAGCCCCAGATTTTATGTTGTCCTGGAGAGCTTGCAGAGCACTGGGGAAAGGCAGGCAGAGAATTCCCTGCTAGCACCTTCTCTGTGCCTGGGAAGCAGAAGTGTTCACATTGCTTCGCAGAATCGCTTTTGTGCAGAAAACACTAAGACTTGTTCAGAACGAAAGAAAGCACAGAGCCCCAGATTTTATGTTGTCCTGGAGAGCTTGCAGAGCACTGGGGAAAGGCAGGCAGAGAATTCCCTGCTAGCACCTTCTCTGTGCCTGGGAAGCAGAAGTGTTCACATTGCTTCGCAGAATCGCTTTTGTGCAGAAAACAGTAACACTTGTTCAGAATGAAAGAAAGCACAGAGCCCCAGATTTTATGTTGTCCTGGAGAGCTTGCAGAGCACTGGGGAAAGGCAGGTAGAGAATTCTCTGCTAGCACCTTCTCTGTGCCTGGGAAGCAGAAGTGTTCACATTGCTTCGCAGAATCGCTTTTGTGCAGAAAACAGTAACACTTGTTCAGAACGAAAGAAAGCACAGAGCCCCAGATTTTATGTTGTCCTGGAGAGCTTGCAGAGCACTGGGGAAAGGCAGGCAGAGAATTCCCTGCTAGCACCTTCTCTGTGCCTGGGAAGCAGAAGTGTTCACATTGCTTCGCAGAATCGCTTTTGTGCAGAAAACAGTAACACTTGTTCAGAACGAAAGAAAGCACAGAGCCCCAGATTTTATGTTGTCCTGGAGAGCTTGCAGAGCACTGGGGAAAGGCAGGCAGAGAATTCCCTGCTAGCACCTTCTCTGTGCCTGGGAAGCAGAAGTGTTCACATTGCTTCGCAGAATCGCTTTTGTGCAGAAAACAGTAACACTTGTTCAGAACGAAAGAAAGCACAGAGCCCCAGATTTTATGTTGTCCTGGAGAGCTTGCAGAGCACTGGGGAAAGGCAGGCAGAGAATTCCCTGCTAGCACCTTCTCTGTGCCTGGGAAGCAGAAGTGTTCACATTGCTTCGCAGAATTGCTTTTGTGCAGAAAACAGTAACACTTGTTCAGAACGAAAGAAAGCACAGAGCCCCAGATTTACTGTTGTCCTGGAGAGCTTGCAGAGCACTGGGGAAAGGCAGGCAGAGAATTCCCTGCTAGCACCTTCTCTGTGCCTGTTCACATTGCTTCGCAGAATCGCTTTTGTGCAGAAAACAGTAACACTTGTTCAGAACGAAAGAAAGCACAGAGCCCCAGATTTTATGTTGTCCTGGAGAGCTTGCAGAGCACTGGGGAAAGGCAGGCAGAGAATTCCCTGCTAGCACCTTCTCTGTGCCTGGGAAGCAGAAGTGTTCACATTGCTTCGCAGAATCGCTTTTGTGCAGAAAACAGTAACACTTGTTCAGAACGAAAGAAAGCACAGAGCCCCAGATTTTATGTTGTCCTGGAGAGCTTGCAGAGCACTGGGGAAAGGCAGGCAGAGAATTCCATGCTAGCACCTTCTCTGTGCCTGGGAAGCAGAAGTGTTCACATTGCTTCGCAGAATCGCTTTTGTGCAGAAAACAGTAACACTTGTTCAGAACGAAAGAAAGCACAGAGCCCCAGATTTTATGTTGTCCTGGAGAGCTTGCAGAGCACTGGGGAAAGGCAGGCAGAGAATTCCCTGCTAGCACCTTCTCTGTGCCTGGGAAGCAGAAGTGTTCACATTGCTTCGCAGAATCGCTTTTGTGCAGAAAGCAGTAACACTTGATCAGAATGAAAGAAAGCACAGAGCCCCAGATTTTATGTTGTCCTGGAGAGCTTGCAGAGCACTGGGGAAAGGCAGGCAGAGAATTCCCTGCTAGCACCTTCTCTGTGCCTGGGAAGCAGAAGTGTTCACATTGCTTCGCAGAATCGCTTTTGTGCAGAAAACAGTAACACTTGTTCAGAACAAAAGAAAGCACAGAGCCCCAGATTTTATGTTGTCCTGGAGAGCTTGCAGAGCACTGGGGAAAGGCAGGCAGAGAATTCCCTGCTAGCACCTTCTCTGTGCCTGGGAAGCAGAAGTGTTCACATTGCTTCGCAGAATCGCTTTTGTGCAGAAAACAGTAACACTTGTTCAGAACGAAAGAAAGCACAGAGCCCCAGATTTTATGTTGTCCTGGAGAGCTTGCAGAGCACTGGGGAAAGGCAGGCAGAGAATTCCCTGCTAGCACCTTCTCTGTGCCTGGGAAGCAGAAGTGTTCACATTGCTTCGCAGAATCGCTTTTGTGCAGAAAGCAGTAACACTTGATCAGAATGAAAGAAAGCACAGAGCCCCAGATTTTATGTTGTCCTGGAGAGCTTGCAGAGCACTGGGGAAAGGCAGGCAGAGAATTCCCTGCTAGCACCTTCTCTGTGCCTGGGAAGCAGAAGTGTTCACATTGCTTCGCAGAATCGCTTTTGTGCAGAAAACAGTAACACTTGTTCAGAATGAAAGAAAGCACAGAGCCCCAGATTTTATGTTGTCCTGGAGAGCTTGCAGAGCACTGGGGAAAGGCAGGCAGAGAATTCCCTGCTAGCACCTTCTCTGTGCCTGGGAAGCAGAAGTGTTCACATTGCTTCGCAGAAGCGCTTTTGTGCAGAAAACAGTAACACTTGTTCAGAACAAAAGAAAGCACAGAGCCCCAGATTTTATGTTGTCCTGGAGAGCTTGCAGAGCACTGGGGAAAGGCAGGCAGAGAATTCCCTGCTAGCACCTTCTCTGTGCCTGGGAAGCAGAAGTGTTCACATTGCTTCGCAGAATCGCTTTTGTGCAGAAAACAGTAACACTTGTTCAGAATGAAAGAAAGCACAGAGCCCCAGATTTTATGTTGTCCTGGAGAGCTTGCAGAGCACTGGGGAAAGGCAGGCAGAGAATTCCCTGCTAGCACCTTCTCTGTGCCTGGGAAGCAGAAGTGTTCACATTGCTTCGCAGAAGCGCTTTTGTGCAGAAAACAGTAACACTTGTTCAGAACAAAAGAAAGCACAGAGCCCCAGATTTTATGTTGTCCTGGAGAGCTTGCAGAGCACTGGGGAAAGGCAGGCAGAGAATTCCCTGCTAGCACCTTCTCTGTGCCTGGGAAGCAGAAGTGTTCACATTGCTTCGCAGAATCGCTTTTGTGCAGAAAACAGTAACACTTGTTCAGAACGAAAGAAAGCACAGAGCCCCAGATTTTATGTTGTCCTGGAGAGCTTGCAGAGCACTGGGGAAGGGCAGGTAGAGAATTCCCTGCTAGCACCTTCTCTGTTCCTGGGAAGCAGAAGAGATCACATTGCTTCGCAGAATCGCTTTTGTGCAGAAAACACTAACACTTGTTCAGAACGAAAGAAAGCACAGAGCCCCAGATTTTATGTTTTCCTGGAGAGCTTGCAGAGCACTGGGGAAAGGAGGGCAGAGAATTCCCTGCTATCACCTTCTCTGTGCCTGTTCACACTGCTTCGCAGAATCGCTTTTGTGCAGAAAACAGTAACACTTGTTCAGAACGAAAGAAAGCACAGAGCCCCAGATTTTATGTTGTCCTGGAGAGCTTGCAGAGCACTGGGGAAAGGCAGGCAGAGAATTCCCTGCTAGCACCTTCTCTGTGCCTGGGAAGCAGAAGTGTTCACATTGCTTCGCAGAATCGCTTTTGTGCAGAAAACACTAAGACTTGTTCAGAACGAAAGAAAGCACAGAGCCCCAGATTTTATGTTGTCCTGGAGAGCTTGCAGAGCACTGGGGAAAGGCAGGCAGAGAATTCCCTGCTAGCACCTTCTCTGTGCCTGGGAAGCAGAAGTGTTCACATTGCTTCTCAGAATCCCTTTTGTGCAGAAAACAGTAACACTTGTTCAGAATGAAAGAAAGCACAGAGCCCCAGATTTTATGTTGTCCTGGAGAGCTTGCAGAGCACTGGGGAAAGGCAGGTAGAGAATTCCCTGCTAGCACCTTCTCTGTGCCTGGGAAGCAGAAGTCTTCACATTGCTTCGCAGAATCGCTTTTGTGCAGAAAACAGTAACACTTGTTCAGAACGAAAGAAAGCACAGAGCCCCAGATTTTATGTTGTCCTGGAGAGCTTGCAGAGCACTGGGGAAAGGCAGGCAGAGAATTCCCTGCTAGCACCTTCTCTGTGCCTGGGAAGCAGAAGTGTTCACATTGCTTCGCAGAATCGCTTTTGTGCAGAAAAAAGTAACACTTGTTCAGAACAAAAGAAAGCACAGAGCCCCAGATTTTATGTTGTCCTGGAGAGCTTGCAGAGCACTGGGGAAGGGCAGGTAGAGAATTCCCTGCTAGCACCTTCTCTGTGCCTGGGAAGCAGAAGTGTTCACATTGCTTCGCAGAATCGCTTTTGTGCAGAAAACAGTAACACTTGTTCAGAACGAAAGAAAGCACAGAGCCCCAGATTTTATGTTGTCCTGGAGAGCTTGCAGAGCACTGGGGAAAGGCAGGCAGAGAATTCCCTGCTAGCACCTTCTCTGTGCCTGGGAAGCAGAAGTGTTCACATTGCTTCGCAGAATCGCTTTTGTGCAGAAAACAGTAACACTTGATCAGAACGAAAGAAAGCACAGAGCCCCAGAATTGCTGTTGTCCTGGAGAGCTTGCAGAGCACTGGGCAAAGGCAGGCAGAGAATTCCCTGCTAGCAGCTTCTCTGTGCCTGGGAAGCAGAAGTGTTCACATTGCTTCGCAGAATCGCTTTTGTGCAGAAAACAGTAACACTTGTTCAGAACGAAAGAAAGCACAGAGCCCCAGATTTTATGTTTTCCTGGAGAGCTTGCAGAGCACTGGGGAAAGGAGGGCAGAGAATTCCCTGCTATCACCTTCTCTGTGCCTGTTCACACTGCTTCGCAGAATCGCTTTTGTGCAGAAAACAGTAACACTTGTTCAGAACGAAAGAAAGCACAGAGCCCCAGATTTTATGTTGTCCTGGAGAGCTTGCAGAGCACTGGGGAAAGGCAGGCAGAGAATTCCCTGCTAGCACCTTCTCTGTGCCTGGGAAGCAGAAGTGTTCACATTGCTTCGCAGAATCGCTTTTGTGCAGAAAACAGTAACACTTGTTCAGAACGAAAGAAAGCACAGAGCCCCAGATTTACTGTTGTCCTGGAGAGCTTGCAGAGCACTGGGGAAAGGCAGGCAGAGAATTCCCTGCTAGCACCTTCTCTGTGCCTGGGAAGCAGAAGTGTTCACATTGCTTCGCAGAATCGCTTTTGTGCAGAAAACAGTAACACTTGATCAGAACGAAAGAAAGCACAGAGCCCCAGATTTTATGTTGTCCTGGAGAGCTTGCAGAGCACTGGGGAAAGGCAGGTAGAGAATTCCCTGCTAGCACCTTCTCTGTGCCTGGGAAGCAGAAGTGTTCACATTGCTTCGCAGAATCGCTTTTGTGCAGAAAACAGTAACACTTGTTCAGAACGAAAGAAAGCACAGAGCCCCAGATTTTATGTTGTCCTGGAGAGCTTGCAGAGCACTGGGGAAAGGCAGGCAGAGAATTCCCTGCTAGCACCTTCTCTGTGCCTGGGAAGCAGAAGTGTTCACATTGCTTCGCAGAATCGCTTTTGTGCAGAAAACAGTAACACTTGTTCAGAACAAAAGAAAGCACAGAGCCCCAGATTTTATGTTGTCCTGGAGAGCTTGCAGAGCACTGGGGAAAGGCAGGCAGAGAATTCCCTGCTAGCACCTTCTCTGTGCCTGGGAAGCAGAAGTGTTCACATTGCTTCGCAGAATCGCTTTTGTGCAGAAAACAGTAACACTTGTTCAGAACGAATGAAAGCACAGAGCCCCAGATTTGCTGTTGTCCTGGAGAGCTTGCAGAGCACTGGGGAAGGGCAGGTAGAGAATTCCCTGCTAGCACCTTCTCTGTTCCTGGGAAGCAGAAGTGTTCACATTGCTTCGCAGAATCGCTTTTGTGCAGAAAACACTAACACTTGTTCAGAACGAAAGAAAGCACAGAGCCCCAGATTTTATGTTTTCCTGGAGAGCTTGCAGAGCACTGGGGAAAGGAGGGCAGAGAATTCCCTGCTATCACCTTCTCTGTGCCTGTTCACACTGCTTCGCAGAATCGCTTTTGTGCAGAAAACAGTAACACTTGTTCAGAACGAAAGAAAGCACAGAGCCCCAGATTTACTGTTGTCCTGGAGAGCTTGCAGAGCACTGGGGAAAGGCAGGCAGAGAATTCCCTGCTAGCACCTTCTCTGTGCCTGGGAAGCAGAAGTGTTCACATTGCTTCGCAGAATCGCTTTTGTGCAGAAAACAGTAACACTTGTTCAGAACGAAAGAAAGCACAGAGCCCCAGATTTTATGTTGTCCTGGAGAGCTTGCAGAGCACTGGGGAAAGGCAGGCAGAGAATTCCCTGCTAGCACCTTCTCTGTGCCTGGGAAGCAGAAGTGTTCACATTGCTTCGCAGAATCGCTTTTGTGCAGAAAACAGTAACACTTGTTCAGAACGAAAGAAAGCACAGAGCCCCATATTTACTGTTGTCCTGGAGAGCTTGCAGAGCACTGGGGAAAGGCAGGCAGAGAATTCCCTGCTAGCACCTTCTCTGTGCCTGGGAAGCAGAAGTGTTCACATTGCTTCGCAGAATCGCTTTTGTGCAGAAAACAGTAACACTTGTTCAGAACGAAAGAAAGCACAGAGCCCCATATTTTATGTTGTCCTGGAGAGCTTGCAGAGCACTGGGGAAAGGCAGGCAGAGAATTCCCTGCTAGCACCTTCTCTGTGCCTGGGAAGCAGAAGTGTTCACATTGCTTCGCAGAATCGCTTTTGTGCAGAAAACAGTAACACTTGTTCAGAACGAAAGAAAGCACAGAGCCCCAGATTTTATGTTGTCCTGGAGAGCTTGCAGAGCACTGGGGAAAGGCAGGCAGAGAATTCCCTGCTAGCACCTTCTCTGTGCCTGGGAAGCAGAAGTGTTCACATTGCTTCGCAGAATCGCTTTTGTGCAGAAAACAGTAACACTTGTTCAGAACGAAAGAAAGCACAGAGCCCCAGATTTTATGTTGTCCTGGAGAGCTTGCAGAGCACTGGGGAAAGGCAGGCAGAGAATTCCCTGCTAGCACCTTCTCTGTGCCTGGGAAGCAGAAGTGTTCACATTGCTTCGCAGAATCGCTTTTGTGCAGAAAACAGTAACACTTGTTCAGAACGAATGAAAGCACAGAGCCCCAGATTTGCTGTTGTCCTGGAGAGCTTGCAGAGCACTGGGGAAGGGCAGGTAGAGAATTCCCTGCTAGCACCTTCTCTGTGCCTGGGAAGCAGAAGTGTTCACATTGCTTCGCAGAATCGCTTTTGTGCAGAAAACAGTAACACTTGTTCAGAACGAAAGAAAGCACAGAGCCCCAGATTTTATGTTTTCCTGGAGAGCTTGCAGAGCACTGGGGAAAGGAGGGCAGAGAATTCCCTGCTATCACCTTCTCTGTGCCTGTTCACACTGCTTCGCAGAATCGCTTTTGTGCAGAAAACAGTAACACTTGTTCAGAACGAAAGAAAGCACAGAGCCCCAGATTTTATGTTGTCCTGGAGAGCTTGCAGAGCACTGGGGAAAGGCAGGCAGAGAATTCCCTGCTAGCACCTTCTCTGTGCCTGGGAAGCAGAAGTGTTCACATTGCTTCGCAGAATCGCTTTTGTGCAGAAAACAGTAACACTTGTTCAGAACGAAAGAAAGCACAGAGCCCCAGATTTACTGTTGTCCTGGAGAGCTTGCAGAGCACTGGGGAAAGGCAGGCAGAGAATTCCCTGCTAGCACCTTCTCTGTGCCTGGGAAGCAGAAGTGTTCACATTGCTTCGCAGAATCGCTTTTGTGCAGAAAACAGTAACACTTGATCAGAACGAAAGAAAGCACAGAGCCCCAGATTTTATGTTGTCCTGGAGAGCTTGCAGAGCACTGGGGAAAGGCAGGTAGAGAATTCCCTGCTAGCACCTTCTCTGTTCCTGGGAAGCAGAAGTGTTCACATTGCTTCGCAGAATCGCTTTTGTGCAGAAAACAGTAACACTTGTTCAGAACGAAAGAAAGCACAGAGCCCCAGATTTTATGTTGTCCTGGAGAGCTTGCAGAGCACTGGGGAAAGGCAGGCAGAGAATTCCCTGCTAGCACCTTCTCTGTGCCTGGGAAGCAGAAGTGTTCACATTGCTTCGCAGAATCGCTTTTGTGCAGAAAACAGTAACACTTGTTCAGAACGAAAGAAAGCACAGAGCCCCAGATTTTATGTTGTCCTGGAGAGCTTGCAGAGCACTGGGGAAAGGCAGGCAGAGAATTCCCTGCTAGCACCTTCTCTGTTCCTGGGAAGCAGAAGTGTTCACATTGCTTCGCAGAATCGCTTTTGTGCAGAAAACACTAACACTTGTTCAGAACGAAAGAAAGCACAGAGCCCCAGATTTTATGTTTTCCTGGAGAGCTTGCAGAGCACTGGGGAAAGGAGGGCAGAGAATTCCCTGCTAGCACCTTCTCTGTGCCTGTTCACACTGCTTCGCAGAATCGCTTTTGTGCAGAAAACAGTAACACTTGTTCAGAACGAAAGAAAGCACAGAGCCCCAGATTTTATGTTGTCCTGGAGAGCTTGCAGAGCACTGGGGAAAGGAGGGCAGAGAATTCCCTGCTAGCACCTTCTCTGTGCCTGTTCACACTGCTTCGCAGAATCGCTTTTGTGCAGAAAACAGTAACACTTGTTCAGAACGAAAGAAAGCACAGAGCCCCAGATTTACTGTTGTCCTGGAGAGCTTGCAGAGCACTGGGGAAAGGCAGGCAGAGAATTCCCTGCTAGCACCTTCTCTGTGCCTGGGAAGCAGAAGTCTTCACATTGCTTCGCAGAATCGCTTTTGTGCAGAAAACAGTAACACTTGTTCAGAACGAAAGAAAGCACAGAGCCCCAGATTTTATGTTGTCCTGGAGAGCTTGCAGAGCACTGGGGAAAGGCAGGCAGAGAATTCCCTGCTAGCACCTTCTCTGTGCCTGGGAAGCAGAAGTGTTCACATTGCTTCGCAGAATCGCTTTTGTGCAGAAAACAGTAACACTTGTTCAGAACGAAAGAAAGCACAGAGCCCCAGATTTTATGTTGTCCTGGAGAGCTTGCAGAGCACTGGGGAAAGGCAGGCAGAGAATTCCCTGCTAGCACCTTCTCTGTGCCTGGGAAGCAGAAGTGTTCACATTGCTTCGCAGAATCGCTTTTGTGCAGAAAACACTAAGACTTGTTCAGAACGAAAGAAAGCACAGAGCCCCAGATTTTATGTTGTCCTGGAGAGCTTGCAGAGCACTGGGGAAAGGCAGGCAGAGAATTCCCTGCTAGCACCTTCTCTGTGCCTGGGAAGCAGAAGTGTTCACATTGCTTCGCAGAATCGCTTTTGTGCAGAAAACAGTAACACTTGTTCAGAACAAAAGAAAGCACAGAGCCCCAGATTTTATGTTGTCCTGGAGAGCTTGCAGAGCACTGGGGAAAGGCAGGCAGAGAATTCCCTGCTAGCACCTTCTCTGTGCCTGGGAAGCAGAAGTGTTCACATTGCTTCGCAGAATCGCTTTTGTGCAGAAAACAGTAACACTTGATCAGAACGAAAGAAAGCACAGAGCCCCAGATTTTATGTTGTCCTGGAGAGCTTGCAGAGCACTGGGGAAAGGCAGGTAGAGAATTCCCTGCTAGCACCTTCTCTGTGCCTGGGAAGCAGAAGTGTTCACATTGCTTCGCAGAATCGCTTTTGTGCAGAAAACAGTAACACTTGTTCAGAACGAAAGAAAGCACAGAGCCCCAGATTTTATGTTGTCCTGGAGAGCTTTCAGAGCACTGGGGAAAGGCAGGTAGAGAATTCCCTGCTAGCACCTTCTCTGTGCCTGGGAAGCAGAAGTGTTCACATTGCTTCGCAGAATCGCTTTTGTGCAGAAAACAGTAACACTTGTTCAGAACGAAAGAAAGCACAGAGCCCCAGATTTTATGTTGTCCTGGAGAGCTTGCAGAGCACTGGGGAAAGGCAGGCAGAGAATTCCCTGCTAGCACCTTCTCTGTGCCTGGGAAGCAGAAGTGTTCACATTGCTTCGCAGAATCGCTTTTGTGCAGAAAACAGTAACACTTGTTAGGACGAAAGAAAGCACAGAGCCCCAGATTTTATGTTGTCCTGGAGAGCTTGCAGAGCACTGGGGAAAGGCAGGTAGAGAATTCCCTGCTAGCACCTTCTCTGTGCCTGGGAAGCAGAAGTGTTCACATTGCTTCGCAGAATCGCTTTTGTGCAGAAAACAGTAACACTTGTTCAGAACGAATGAAAGCACAGAGCCCCAGATTTTATGTTGTCCTGGAGAGCTTGCAGAACACTGGGGAAGGGCAGGTAGAGAATTCCCTGCTAGCACCTTCTCTGTTCCTGGGAAGCAGAAGTGTTCACATTGCTTCGCAGAATCGCTTTTGTGCAGAAAACAGTAACACTTGTTCAGAACGAAAGAAAGCACAGAGCCCCAGATTTTATGTTTTCCTGGAGAGCTTGCAGAGCACTGGGGAAAGGAGGGCAGAGAATTCCCTGCTATCACCTTCTCTGTGCCTGTTCACACTGCTTCGCAGAATCGCTTTTGTGCAGAAAACAGTAACACTTGTTCAGAACGAAAGAAAGCACAGAGCCCCAGATTTACTGTTGTCCTGGAGAGCTTGCAGAGCACTGGGGAAAGGCAGGCAGAGAATTCCCTGCTAGCACCTTCTCTGTGCCTGGGAAGCAGAAGTGTTCACACTGCTTCGCAGAATCGCTTTTGTGCAGAAAACAGTAACACTTGTTCAGAACGAAAGAAAGCACAGAGCCCCAGATTTACTGTTGTCCTGGAGAGCTTGCAGAGCACTGGGGAAAGGCAGGCAGAGAATTCCCTGCTAGCACCTTCTCTGTGCCTGGGAAGCAGAAGTGTTCACATTGCTTCGCAGAATCGCTTTTGTGCAGAAAACAGTAACACTTGATCAGAACGAAAGAAAGCACAGAGCCCCAGATTTTATGTTGTCCTGGAGAGCTTGCAGAGCACTGGGGAAAGGCAGGTAGAGAATTCCCTGCTAGCACCTTCTCTGTGCCTGGGAAGCAGAAGTGTTCACATTGCTTCGCAGAATCGCTTTTGTGCAGAAAACAGTAACACTTGTTCAGAACGAAAGAAAGCACAGAGCCCCAGATTTTATGTTGTCCTGGAGAGCTTGCAGAGCACTGGGGAAAGGCAGGCAGAGAATTCCCTGCTAGCACCTTCTCTGTGCCTGGGAAGCAGAAGTGTTCACATTGCTTCGCAGAATCGCTTTTGTGCAGAAAACAGTAACACTTGTTCAGAACGAAAGAAAGCACAGAGCCCCAGATTTTATGTTGTCCTGGAGAGCTTGCAGAGCACTGGGGAAAGGCAGGCAGAGAATTCCCTGCTAGCACCTTCTCTGTGCCTGGGAAGCAGAAGTGTTCACATTGCTTCGCAGAATCGCTTTTGTGCAGAAAACAGTAACACTTGTTCAGAACGAATGAAAGCACAGAGCCCCAGATTTGCTGTTGTCCTGGAGAGCTTGCAGAGCACTGGGGAAGGGCAGGTAGAGAATTCCCTGCTAGCACCTTCTCTGTGCCTGGGAAGCAGAAGTGTTCACATTGCTTCGCAGAATCGCTTTTGTGCAGAAAACACTAACACTTGTTCAGAACGAAAGAAAGCACAGAGCCCCAGATTTTATGTTTTCCTGGAGAGCTTGCAGAGCACTGGGGAAAGGAGGGCAGAGAATTCCCTGCTATCACCTTCTCTGTGCCTGTTCACACTGCTTCGCAGAATCGCTTTTGTGCAGAAAACAGTAACACTTGTTCAGAACGAAAGAAAGCACAGAGCCCCAGATTTTATGTTGTCCTGGAGAGCTTGCAGAGCACTGGGGATAGGCAGGCAGAGAATTCCCTGCTAGCACCTTCTCTGTGCCTGGGAAGCAGAAGTGTTCACATTGCTTCGCAGAATCGCTTTTGTGCAGAAAACAGTAACACTTGTTCAGAACGAAAGAAAGCACAGAGCCCCAGATTTTATGTTGTCCTGGAGAGCTTGCAGAGCACTGGGGAAAGGCAGGCAGAGAATTCCCTGCTAGCACCTTCTCTGTGCCTGGGAAGCAGAAGTGTTCACATTGCTTCGCAGAATCGCTTTTGTGCAGAAAACAGTAACACTTGTTCAGAACGAATGAAAGCACAGAGCCCCAGATTTGCTGTTGTCCTGGAGAGCTTGCAGAGCACTGGGGAAGGGCAGGTAGAGAATTCCCTGCTAGCACCTTCTCTGTGCCTGGGAAGCAGAAGTGTTCACATTGCTTCGCAGAATCGCTTTTGTGCAGAAAACAGTAACACTTGTTCAGAACGAAAGAAAGCACAGAGCCCCAGATTTTATGTTTTCCTGGAGAGCTTGCAGAGCACTGGGGAAAGGCAGGCAGAGAATTCCCTGCTAGCACCTTCTCTGTGCCTGGGAAGCAGAAGTGTTCACATTGCTTCGCAGAATCGCTTTTGTGCAGAAAACAGTAACACTTGTTCAGAACGAAAGAAAGCACAGAGCCCCAGATTTACTGTTGTCCTGGAGAGCTTGCAGAGCACTGGGGAAAGGCAGGCAGAGAATTCCCTGCTAGCACCTTCTCTGTGCCTGGGAAGCAGAAGTGTTCACATTGCTTCGCAGAATCGCTTTTGTGCAGAAAACAGTAACACTTGATCAGAACGAAAGAAAGCACAGAGCCCCAGATTTTATGTTGTCCTGGAGAGCTTGCAGAGCACTGGGGAAAGGCAGGCAGAGAATTCCCTGCTAGCACCTTCTCTGTGCCTGGGAAGCAGAAGTGTTCACATTGCTTCGCAGAATCGCTTTTGTGCAGAAAACAGTAACACTTGTTCAGAACGAAAGAAAGCACAGAGCCCCAGATTTTATGTTGTCCTGGAGAGCTTGCAGAGCACTGGGGAAAGGCAGGCAGAGAATTCCCTGCTAGCACCTTCTCTGTGCCTGGGAAGCAGAAGTGTTCACATTGCTTCGCAGAATCGCTTTTGTGCAGAAAACAGTAACACTTGTTCAGAACGAAAGAAAGCACAGTGCCCCAGATTTTATGTTGTTCTGGAGAGCTTGCAGAGCACTGGGGAAAGGCAGGCAGAGAATTCCCTGCTAGCACCTTCTCTGTGCCTGGGAAGCAGAAGTGTTCACATTGCTTCGCAGAATCGCTTTTGTGCAGAAAACAGTAACACTTGTTCAGAACGAATGAAAGCACAGAGCCCCAGATTTGCTGTTGTCCTGGAGAGCTTGCAGAGCACTGGGGAAGGGCAGGTAGAGAATTCCCTGCTAGCACCTTCTCTGTGCCTGGGAAGCAGAAGTGTTCACATTGCTTCGCAGAATCGCTTTTGTGCAGAAAACAGTAACACTTGTTCAGAACGAAAGAAAGCACAGAGCCCCAGATTTTATGTTGTCCTGGAGAGCTTGCAGAGCACTGGGGAAAGGAGGGCAGAGAATTCCCTGCTAGCACCTTCTCTGTGCCTGTTCACACTGCTTCGCAGAATCGCTTTTGTGCAGAAAACAGTAACACTTGTTCAGAACGAAAGAAAGCACAGAGCCCCAGATTTTATGTTGTCCTGGAGAGCTTGCAGAGCACTGGGGAAAGGCAGGCAGAGAATTCCCTGCTAGCACCTTCTCTGTGCCTGGGAAGCAGAAGTGTTCACATTGCTTCGCAGAATCGCTTTTGTGCAGAAAACAGTAACACTTGTTCAGAACGAAAGAAAGCACAGAGCCCCAGATTTACTGTTGTCCTGGAGAGCTTGCAGAGCACTGGGGAAAGGCAGGCAGAGAATTCCCTGCTAGCACCTTCTCTGTGCCTGGGAAGCAGAAGTGTTCACATTGCTTCGCAGAATCGCTTTTGTGCAGAAAACAGTAACACTTGTTCAGAACGAATGAAAGCACAGAGCCCCAGATTTGCTGTTGTCCTGGAGAGCTTTCAGAGCACTGGGGAAAGGCAGGTAGAGAATTCCCTGCTAGCACCTTCTCTGTGCCTGGGAAGCAGAAGTGTTCACATTGCTTCGCAGAATCGCTTTTGTGCAGAAAACAGTAACACTTGTTCAGAACGAAAGAAAGCACAGAGCCCCAGATTTTATGTTTTCCTGGAGAGCTTGCAGAGCACTGGGGAAAGGAGGGCAGAGAATTCCCTGCTATCACCTTCTCTGTGCCTGTTCACACTGCTTCGCAGAATCGCTTTTGTGCAGAAAACAGTAACACTTGTTCAGAACGAAAGAAAGCACAGAGCCCCAGATTTTATGTTGTCCTGGAGAGCTTGCAGAGCACTGGGGAAAGGCAGGCAGAGAATTCCCTGCTAGCACCTTCTCTGTGCCTGGGAAGCAGAAGTGTTCACATTGCTTCGCAGAATCGCTTTTGTGCAGAAAACAGTAACACTTGTTCAGAACGAAAGAAAGCACAGAGCCCCAGATTTACTGTTGTCCTGGAGAGCTTGCAGAGCACTGGGGAAAGGCAGGCAGAGAATTCCCTGCTAGCACCTTCTCTGTGCCTGGGAAGCAGAAGTGTTCACATTGCTTCGCAGAATCGCTTTTGTGCAGAAAACAGTAACACTTGATCAGAACGAAAGAAAGCACAGAGCCCCAGATTTTATGTTGTCCTGGAGAGCTTGCAGAGCACTGGGGAAAGGCAGGCAGAGAATTCCCTGCTAGCACCTTCTCTGTGCCTGGGAAGCAGAAGTGTTCACATTGCTTCGCAGAATCGCTTTTGTGCAGAAAACAGTAACACTTGTTCAGAACGAAAGAAAGCACAGAGCCCCAGATTTTATGTTGTCCTGGAGAGCTTGCAGAGCACTGGGGAAAGGCAGGCAGAGAATTCCCTGCTAGCACCTTCTCTGTGCCTGGGAAGCAGAAGTGTTCACATTGCTTCGCAGAATCGCTTTTGTGCAGAAAACAGTAACACTTGTTCAGAACGAAAGAAAGCACAGAGCCCCAGATTTACTGTTGTCCTGGAGAGCTTGCAGAGCACTGGGGAAAGGAGGGCAGAGAATTCCCTGCTAGCACCTTCTCTGTGCCTGGGAAGCAGAAGTGTTCACATTGCTTCGCAGAATCGCTTTTGTGCAGAAAGCAGTAACACTTGATCAGAATGAAAGAAAGCACAGAGCCCCAGATTTTATGTTGTCCTGGAGAGCTTGCAGAGCACTGGGGAAAGGCAGGCAGAGAATTCCCTGCTAGCACCTTCTCTGTGCCTGGGAAGCAGAAGTGTTCACATTGCTTCGCAGAATCGCTTTTGTGCAGAAAACAGTAACACTTGTTCAGAACGAAAGAAAGCACAGAGCCCCAGATTTTATGTTGTCCTGGAGAGCTTGCAGAGCACTGGGGAAAGGCAGGCAGAGAATTCCCTGCTAGCACCTTCTCTGTGCCTGGGAAGCAGAAGTGTTCACATTGCTTCGCAGAATCGCTTTTGTGCAGAAAACAGTAACACTTGTTCAGAACGAAAGAAAGCACAGAGCCCCAGATTTACTGTTGTCCTGGAGAGCTTGCAGAGCACTGGGGAAAGGCAGGCAGAGAATTCCCTGCTAGCACCTTCTCTGTGCCTGGGAAGCAGAAGTGTTCACATTGCTTCGCAGAATCGCTTTTGTGCAGAAAACAGTAACACTTGTTCAGAACGAAAGAAAGCACAGAGCCCCAGATTTACTGTTGTCCTGGAGAGCTTGCAGAGCACTGGGGAAAGGCAGGCAGAGAATTCCCTGCTAGCACCTTCTCTGTGCCTGGGAAGCAGAAGTGTTCACATTGCTTCGCAGAATCGCTTTTGTGCAGAAAACAGTAACACTTGTTCAGAACGAAAGAAAGCACAGAGCCCCAGATTTTATGTTGTCCTGGAGAGCTTGCAGAGCACTGGGGAAAGGCAGGCAGAGAATTCCCTGCTAGCACCTTCTCTGTGCCTGGGAAGCAGAAGTGTTCACATTGCTTCGCAGAATCGCTTTTGTGCAGAAAACAGTAACACTTGTTCAGAACGAAAGAAAGCACAGAGCCCCATATTTTATGTTGTCCTGGAGAGCTTGCAGAGCACTGGGGAAAGGCAGGCAGAGAATTCCCTGCTAGCACCTTCTCTGTGCCTGGGAAGCAGAAGTGTTCACATTGCTTCTCAGAATCGATTTTGTGCAGAAAACAGTAACACTTGATCAGAACGAAAGAAAGCACAGAGCCCCAGATTTTATGTTGTCCTGGAGAGCTTGCAGAGCACTGGGGAAAGGCAGGCAGAGAATTCCCTGCTAGCACCTTCTCTGTGCTTGGGAAGCAGAAGTGTTCACATTGCTTCGCAGAATCGCTTTTGTGCAGAAAACACTAACACTTGTTCAGAAGAAAAGAAAGCACAGAGCCCCAGATTTTATGTTGTCCTGGAGAGCTTGCAGAGCACTGGGGAAAGGCAGGTAGAGAATTCCCTGCTAGCACCTTCTCTGTGCCTGGGAAGCAGAAGTGTTCACATTGCTTCGCAGAATCGCTTTTGTGCAGAAAACAGTAACACTTGTTCAGAACGAAAGAAAGCACAGAGCCCCAGATTTTATGTTGTCCTGGAGAGCTTGCAGAGCACTGGGGAAAGGCAGGCAGAGAATTCCCTGCTAGCACCTTCTCTGTGCCTGGGAAGCAGAAGTGTTCACATTGCTTCTCAGAATCGATTTTGTGCAGAAAACAGTAACACTTGTTCAGAACGAAAGAAAGCACAGAGCCCCAGATTTTATGTTGTCCTGGAGAGCTTGCAGAGCACTGGGGAAAGGCAGGTAGAGAATTCCCTGCTAGCACCTTCTCTGTGCCTGGGAAGCAGAAGTGTTCACATTGCTTCGCAGAATCGCTTTTGTGCAGAAAACAGTAACACTTGTTCAGAACGAATGAAAGCACAGAGCCCCAGATTTGCTGTTGTCCTGGAGAGCTTGCAGAGCACTGGGGAAGGGCAGGTAGAGAATTCCCTGCTAGCACCTTCTCTGTTCCTGGGAAGCAGAAGTGTTCACATTGCTTCGCAGAATCGCTTTTGTGCAGAAAACAGTAACACTTGTTCAGAACGAAAGAAAGCACAGAGCCCCAGATTTTATGTTTTCCTGGAGAGCTTGCAGAGCACTGGGGAAAGGAGGGCAGAGAATTCCCTGCTATCACCTTCTCTGTGCCTGTTCACACTGCTTCGCAGAATCGCTTTTGTGCAGAAAACAGTAACACTTGTTCCGAACGAAAGAAAGCACAGAGCCCCAGATTTTATGTTGTCCTGGAGAGCTTGCAGAGCACTGGGGAAAGGCAGGCAGAGAATTCCCTGCTAGCACCTTCTCTGTGCCTGGGAAGCAGAAGTGTTCACATTGCTTCGCAGAATCGCTTTTGTGCAGAAAACAGTAACACTTGTTCAGAACGAAAGAAAGCACAGAGCCCCAGATTTACTGTTGTCCTGGAGAGCTTGCAGAGCACTGGGGAAAGGCAGGCAGAGAATTCCCTGCTAGCACCTTCTCTGTGCCTGGGAAGCAGAAGTGTTCACATTGCTTCGCAGAATCGCTTTTGTGCAGAAAACAGTAACACTTGATCAGAACGAAAGAAAGCACAGAGCCCCAGATTTTATGTTGTCCTGGAGAGCTTGCAGAGCACTGGGGAAAGGCAGGCAGAGAATTCCCTGCTAGCACCTTCTCTGTGCCTGGGAAGCAGAAGTGTTCACATTGCTTCGCAGAATCGCTTTTGTGCAGAAAACAGTAACACTTGTTCAGAACGAAAGAAAGCACAGAGCCCCAGATTTTATGTTGTCCTGGAGAGCTTGCAGAGCACTGGGGAAAGGCAGGCAGAGAATTCCCTGCTAGCACCTTCTCTGTGCCTGGGAAGCAGAAGTGTTCACATTGCTTCGCAGAATCGCTTTTGTGCAGAAAACAGTAACACTTGTTCAGAACGAAAGAAAGCACAGAGCCCCAGATTTTATGTTGTCCTGGAGAGCTTGCAGAGCACTGGGGAAAGGCAGGCAGAGAATTCCCTGCTAGCACCTTCTCTGTGCCTGGGAAGCAGAAGTGTTCACATTGCTTCGCAGAATCGCTTTTGTGCAGAAAACAGTAACACTTGTTCAGAACGAATGAAAGCACAGAGCCCCAGATTTGCTGTTGTCCTGGAGAGCTTGCAGAGCACTGGGGAAGGGCAGGTAGAGAATTCCCTGCTAGCACCTTCTCTGTGCCTGGGAAGCAGAAGTGTTCACATTGCTTCGCAGAATCGCTTTTGTGCAGAAAACACTAACACTTGTTCAGAACGAAAGAAAGCACAGAGCCCCAGATTTTATGTTGTCCTGGAGAGCTTGCAGAGCACTGGGGAAAGGAGGGCAGAGAATTCCCTGCTATCACCTTCTCTGTGCCTGT
The DNA here is from genome assembly GCF_047716275.1 of Strix uralensis. NCBI lineage: Eukaryota > Metazoa > Chordata > Aves > Strigiformes > Strigidae > Strix > Strix uralensis. The sequence goes on from NW_027436762.1 coordinate 423,776, forward strand.
TCACACTGCTTCGCAGAATCGCTTTTGTGCAGAAAACAGTAACACTTGTTCAGAACGAAAGAAAGCACAGAGCCCCAGATTTTATGTTGTCCTGGAGAGCTTGCAGAGCACTGGGGAAAGGCAGGCAGAGAATTCCCTGCTAGCACCTTCTCTGTGCCTGGGAAGCAGAAGTGTTCACATTGCTTCGCAGAATCGCTTTTGTGCAGAAAACAGTAACACTTGTTCAGAACGAAAGAAAGCACAGAGCCCCAGATTTACTGTTGTCCTGGAGAGCTTGCAGAGCACTGGGGAAAGGCAGGCAGAGAATTCCCTGCTAGCACCTTCTCTGTGCCTGGGAAGCAGAAGTGTTCACATTGCTTCGCAGAATCGCTTTTGTGCAGAAAACAGTAACACTTGATCAGAACGAAAGAAAGCACAGAGCCCCAGATTTTATGTTGTCCTGGAGAGCTTGCAGAGCACTGGGGAAAGGCAGGTAGAGAATTCCCTGCTAGCACCTTCTCTGTGCCTGGGAAGCAGAAGTGTTCACATTGCTTCGCAGAATCGCTTTTGTGCAGAAAACAGTAACACTTGTTCAGAACGAAAGAAAGCACAGAGCCCCAGATTTACTGTTGTCCTGGAGAGCTTGCAGAGCACTGGGGAAAGGCAGGCAGAGAATTCCCTGCTAGCACCTTCTCTGTGCCTGGGAAGCAGAAGTGTTCACATTGCTTCGCAGAATCGCTTTTGTGCAGAAAACAGTAACACTTGTTCAGAACGAAAGAAAGCACAGAGCCCCAGATTTTATGTTGTCCTGGAGAGCTTGCAGAGCACTGGGGAAAGGCAGGCAGAGAATTCCCTGCTAGCACCTTCTCTGTGCCTGGGAAGCAGAAGTGTTCACATTGCTTCGCAGAATCGCTTTTGTGCAGAAAACAGTAACACTTGTTCAGAACGAATGAAAGCACAGAGCCCCAGATTTGCTGTTGTCCTGGAGAGCTTGCAGAGCACTGGGGAAGGGCAGGTAGAGAATTCCCTGCTAGCACCTTCTCTGTGCCTGGGAAGCAGAAGTGTTCACATTGCTTCGCAGAATCGCTTTTGTGCAGAAAACAGTAACACTTGTTCAGAACGAATGAAAGCACAGAGCCCCAGATTTGCTGTTGTCCTGGAGAGCTTGCAGAGCACTGGGGAAGGGCAGGTAGAGAATTCCCTGCTAGCACCTTCTCTGTTCCTGGGAAGCAGAAGTGTTCACATTGCTTCGCAGAATCGCTTTTGTGCAGAAAACACTAACACTTGTTCAGAACGAAAGAAAGCACAGAGCCCCAGATTTGCTGTTGTCCTGGAGAGCTTGCAGAGCACTGGGGAAAGGCAGGTAGAGAATTCCCTGCTAGCACCTTCTCTGTTCCTGGGAAGCAGAAGTGTTCACATTGCTTCGCAGAATCGCTTTTGTGCAGAAAACAGTAACACTTGTTCAGAACGAATGAAAGCACAGAGCCCCAGATTTGCTGTTGTCCTGGAGAGCTTGCAGAGCACTGGGGAAAGGCAGGTAGAGAATTCCCTGCTAGCACCTTCTCTGTGCCTGGGAAGCAGAAGTGTTCACATTGCTTCGCAGAATCGCTTTTGTGCAGAAAACACTAACACTTGTTCAGAACGAAAGAAAGCACAGAGCCCCAGATTTTATGTTTTCCTGGAGAGCTTGCAGAGCACTGGGGAAAGGAGGGCAGAGAATTCCCTGCTATCACCTTCTCTGTGCCTGTTCACACTGCTTCGCAGAATCGCTTTTGTGCAGAAAACACTAACACTTGTTCAGAACGAAAGAAAGCACAGAGCCCCAGATTTTATGTTGTCCTGGAGAGCTTGCAGAGCACTGGGGAAAGGCAGGCAGAGAATTCCCTGCTAGCACCTTCTCTGTGCCTGGGAAGCAGAAGTGTTCACATTGCTTCGCAGAATCGCTTTTGTGCAGAAAACACTAAGACTTGTTCAGAACGAAAGAAAGCACAGAGCCCCAGATTTTATGTTGTCCTGGAGAGCTTGCAGAGCACTGGGGAAAGGCAGGCAGAGAATTCCCTGCTAGCACCTTCTCTGTGCCTGGGAAGCAGAAGTGTTCACATTGCTTCGCAGAATCGCTTTTGTGCAGAAAACAGTAACACTTGTTCAGAATGAAAGAAAGCACAGAGCCCCAGATTTTATGTTGTCCTGGAGAGCTTGCAGAGCACTGGGGAAAGGCAGGTAGAGAATTCCCTGCTAGCACCTTCTCTGTGCCTGGGAAGCAGAAGTGTTCACATTGCTTCGCAGAATCGCTTTTGTGCAGAAAACAGTAACACTTGTTCAGAACGAAAGAAAGCACAGAGCCCCAGATTTTATGTTGTCCTGGAGAGCTTGCAGAGCACTGGGGATAGGCAGGCAGAGAATTCCCTGCTAGCACCTTCTCTGTGCCTGGGAAGCAGAAGTGTTCACATTGCTTCGCAGAATCGCTTTTGTGCAGAAAACAGTAACACTTGTTCAGAACGAAAGAAAGCACAGAGCCCCAGATTTTATGTTGTCCTGGAGAGCTTGCAGAGCACTGGGGAAAGGCAGGCAGAGAATTCCCTGCTAGCACCTTCTCTGTGCCTGGGAAGCAGAAGTGTTCACATTGCTTCGCAGAATCGCTTTTGTGCAGAAAACAGTAACACTTGTTCAGAACGAAAGAAAGCACAGAGCCCCAGATTTTATGTTGTCCTGGAGAGCTTGCAGAGCACTGGGGAAAGGCAGGCAGAGAATTCCCTGCTAGCACCTTCTCTGTGCCTGGGAAGCAGAAGTGTTCACATTGCTTCGCAGAATCGCTTTTGTGCAGAAAACAGTAACACTTGTTCAGAACGAAAGAAAGCACAGAGCCCCATATTTTATGTTGTCCTGGAGAGCTTGCAGAGCACTGGGGAAAGGCAGGCAGAGAATTCCCTGCTAGCACCTTCTCTGTGCCTGGGAAGCAGAAGTGTTCACATTGCTTCTCAGAATCGATTTTGTGCAGAAAACAGTAACACTTGTTCAGAACGAAAGAAAGCACAGAGCCCCAGATTTTATGTTGTCCTGGAGAGCTTGCAGAGCACTGGGGAAAGGCAGGTAGAGAATTCCCTGCTAGCACCTTCTCTGTGCTTGGGAAGCAGAAGTGTTCACATTGCTTCGCAGAATCGCTTTTGTGCAGAAAAAAGTAACACTTGTTCAGAAGAAAAGAAAGCACAGAGCCCCAGATTTTATGTTGTCCTGGAGAGCTTGCAGAGCACTGGGGAAGGGCAGGTAGAGAATTCCCTGCTAGCACCTTCTCTGTGCCTGGGAAGCAGAAGTGTTCACATTGCTTCGCAGAATCGCTTTTGTGCAGAAAACAGTAACACTTGTTCAGAACGAAAGAAAGCACAGAGCCCCAGATTTTATGTTGTCCTGGAGAGCTTGCAGAGCACTGGGGAAAGGCAGGCAGAGAATTCCCTGCTAGCACCTTCTCTGTGCCTGGGAAGCAGAAGTGTTCACATTGCTTCTCAGAATCGCTTTTGTGCAGAAAACAGTAACACTTGATCAGAACGAAAGAAAGCACAGAGCCCCATATTTTATGTTGTCCTGGAGAGCTTGCAGAGCACTGGGGAAAGGCAGGCAGAGAATTCCCTGCTAGCACCTTCTCTGTGCCTGGGAAGCAGAAGTGTTCACATTGCTTCGCAGAATCGCTTTTGTGCAGAAAACAGTAACACTTGTTCAGAACGAAAGAAAGCACAGAGCCCCAGATTTTATGTTGTCCTGGAGAGCTTGCAGAGCACTGGGGAAAGGCAGGCAGAGAATTCCCTGCTAGCACCTTCTCTGTGCCTGGGAAGCAGAAGTGTTCACATTGCTTCGCAGAATCGCTTTTGTGCAGAAAACAGTAACACTTGTTCAGAACGAAAGAAAGCACAGAGCCCCAGATTTTATGTTGTCCTGGAGAGCTTGCAGAGCACTGGGGAAAGGCAGGCAGAGAATTCCCTGCTAGCACCTTCTCTGTGCCTGGGAAGCAGAAGTGTTCACATTGCTTCGCAGAATCGCTTTTGTGCAGAAAACAGTAACACTTGTTCAGAACGAAAGAAAGCACAGAGCCCCAGATTTTATGTTGTCCTGGAGAGCTTGCAGAGCACTGGGGAAAGGCAGGCAGAGAATTCCCTGCTAGCACCTTCTCTGTGCCTGGGAAGCAGAAGTGTTCACATTGCTTCGCAGAATCGCTTTTGTGCAGAAAACAGTAACACTTGTTCAGAACGAATGAAAGCACAGAGCCCCAGATTTGCTGTTGTCCTGGAGAGCTTGCAGAGCACTGGGGAAAGGCAGGTAGAGAATTCCCTGCTAGCACCTTCTCTGTGCCTGGGAAGCAGAAGTGTTCACATTGCTTCGCAGAATCGCTTTTCTGCAGAAAACACTAACACTTGTTCAGAACGAAAGAAAGCACAGAGCCCCAGATTTTATGTTTTCCTGGAGAGCTTGCAGAGCACTGGGGAAAGGAGGGCAGAGAATTCCCTGCTATCACCTTCTCTGTGCCTGTTCACACTGCTTCGCAGAATCGCTTTTGTGCAGAAAACAGTAACACTTGTTCAGAACGAAAGAAAGCACAGAGCCCCAGATTTTATGTTGTCCTGGAGAGCTTGCAGAGCACTGGGGAAAGGCAGGCAGAGAATTCCCTGCTAGCACCTTCTCTGTGCCTGGGAAGCAGAAGTGTTCACATTGCTTCGCAGAATCGCTTTTGTGCAGAAAACAGTAACACTTGATCAGAACGAAAGAAAGCACAGAGCCCCAGATTTTATGTTGTCCTGGAGAGCTTGCAGAGCACTGGGGAAAGGCAGGCAGAGAATTCCCTGCTAGCACCTTCTCTGTGCCTGGGAAGCAGAAGTGTTCACATTGCTTCGCAGAATCGCTTTTGTGCAGAAAACAGTAACACTTGTTCAGAATGAAAGAAAGCACAGAGCCCCAGATTTTATGTTGTCCTGGAGAGCTTGCAGAGCACTGGGGAAAGGCAGGCAGAGAATTCCCTGCTAGCACCTTCTCTGTGCCTGGGAAGCAGAAGTGTTCACATTGCTTCTCAGAATCGCTTTTGTGCAGAAAACAGTAGCACTTGTTCAGAACGAAAGAAAGCACAGAGCCCCAGATTTTATGTTGTCCTGGAGAGCTTGCAGAGCACTGGGGATAGGCAGGCAGAGAATTCCCTGCTAGCACCTTCTCTGTTCCTGGGAAGCAGAAGTGTTCACATTGCTTCGCAGAATCGCTTTTGTGCAGAAAACAGTAACACTTGTTCAGAACGAAAGAAAGCACAGAGCCCCAGATTTTATGTTGTCCTGGAGAGCTTGCAGAGCACTGGGGAAAGGCAGGCAGAGAATTCCCTGCTAGCACCTTCTCTGTGCCTGGGAAGCAGAAGTGTTCACATTGCTTCGCAGAATCGCTTTTGTGCAGAAAACAGTAACACTTGTTCAGAACGAAAGAAAGCACAGAGCCCCAGATTTTATGTTGTCCTGGAGAGCTTGCAGAGCACTGGGGAAAGGCAGGCAGAGAATTCCCTGCTAGCACCTTCTCTGTGCCTGGGAAGCAGAAGTGTTCACATTGCTTCGCAGAATCGCTTTTGTGCAGAAAACAGTAACACTTGTTCAGAACGAAAGAAAGCACAGAGCCCCATATTTTATGTTGTCCTGGAGAGCTTGCAGAGCACTGGGGAAAGGCAGGCAGAGAATTCCCTGCTAGCACCTTCTCTGTGCCTGGGAAGCAGAAGTGTTCACATTGCTTCTCAGAATCGATTTTGTGCAGAAAACAGTAACACTTGTTCAGAACGAAAGAAAGCACAGAGCCCCAGATTTTATGTTGTCCTGGAGAGCTTGCAGAGCACTGGGGAAAGGCAGGTAGAGAATTCCCTGCTAGCACCTTCTCTGTGCTTGGGAAGCAGAAGTGTTCACATTGCTTCGCAGAATCGCTTTTGTGCAGAAAAAAGTAACACTTGTTCAGAAGAAAAGAAAGCACAGAGCACCAGATTTTATGTTGTCCTGGAGAGCTTGCAGAGCACTGGGGAAGGGCAGGTAGAGAATTCCCTGCTAGCACCTTCTCTGTGCCTGGGAAGCAGAAGTGTTCACATTGCTTCGCAGAATCGCTTTTCTGCAGAAAACACTAACACTTGTTCAGAACGAAAGAAAGCACAGAGCCCCAGATTTTATGTTTTCCTGGAGAGCTTGCAGAGCACTGGGGAAAGGAGGGCAGAGAATTCCCTGCTATCACCTTCTCTGTGCCTGTTCACACTGCTTCGCAGAATCGCTTTTGTGCAGAAAACAGTAACACTTGTTCAGAACGAAAGAAAGCACAGAGCCCCAGATTTTATGTTGTCCTGGAGAGCTTGCAGAGCACTGGGGAAAGGCAGGCAGAGAATTCCCTGCTAGCACCTTCTCTGTGCCTGGGAAGCAGAAGTGTTCACATTGCTTCGCAGAATCGCTTTTGTGCAGAAAACAGTAACACTTGATCAGAACGAAAGAAAGCACAGAGCCCCAGATTTTATGTTGTCCTGGAGAGCTTGCAGAGCACTGGGGAAAGGCAGGCAGAGAATTCCCTGCTAGCACCTTCTCTGTGCCTGGGAAGCAGAAGTGTTCACATTGCTTCGCAGAATCGCTTTTGTGCAGAAAACAGTAACACTTGTTCAGAATGAAAGAAAGCACAGAGCCCCAGATTTTATGTTGTCCTGGAGAGCTTGCAGAGCACTGGGGAAAGGCAGGCAGAGAATTCCCTGCTAGCACCTTCTCTGTGCCTGGGAAGCAGAAGTGTTCACATTGCTTCTCAGAATCGCTTTTGTGCAGAAAACAGTAACACTTGTTCAGAACGAAAGAAAGCACAGAGCCCCAGATTTTATGTTGTCCTGGAGAGCTTGCAGAGCACTGGGGATAGGCAGGCAGAGAATTCCCTGCTAGCACCTTCTCTGTTCCTGGGAAGCAGAAGTGTTCACATTGCTTCGCAGAATCGCTTTTGTGCAGAAAACAGTAACACTTGTTCAGAACGAAAGAAAGCACAGAGCCCCAGATTTTATGTTGTCCTGGAGAGCTTGCAGAGCACTGGGGAAAGGCAGGCAGAGAATTCCCTGCTAGCACCTTCTCTGTGCCTGGGAAGCAGAAGTGTTCACATTGCTTCGCAGAATCGCTTTTGTGCAGAAAACAGTAACACTTGTTCAGAACGAAAGAAAGCACAGAGCCCCAGATTTTATGTTGTCCTGGAGAGCTTGCAGAGCACTGGGGAAAGGCAGGCAGAGAATTCCCTGCTAGCACCTTCTCTGTGCCTGGGAAGCAGAAGTGTTCACATTGCTTCGCAGAATCGCTTTTGTGCAGAAAACAGTAACACTTGTTCAGAACGAAAGAAAGCACAGAGCCCCATATTTTATGTTGTCCTGGAGAGCTTGCAGAGCACTGGGGAAAGGCAGGCAGAGAATTCCCTGCTAGCACCTTCTCTGTGCCTGGGAAGCAGAAGTGTTCACATTGCTTCTCAGAATCGATTTTGTGCAGAAAACAGTAACACTTGTTCAGAACGAAAGAAAGCACAGAGCCCCAGATTTTATGTTGTCCTGGAGAGCTTGCAGAGCACTGGGGAAAGGCAGGTAGAGAATTCCCTGCTAGCACCTTCTCTGTGCTTGGGAAGCAGAAGTGTTCACATTGCTTCGCAGAATCGCTTTTGTGCAGAAAAAAGTAACACTTGTTCAGAAGAAAAGAAAGCACAGA